>NW_008795677.1:1131349-1160708 GCF_000699145.1 Aptenodytes forsteri | reverse complement strand
CCCCCCCTCCTACCCCCTTCGTTAGAGCTAAATGCAGTTGCCTAATAGATCCTGGCCGCTCGAGTGATACAGGGTCCTTTATTTTCTCCTTCTGCAGGAAAGGGCACTCAGCTCCCCGCCGCTTTAGTCCCTGCTTGGCTAAGGCTGACCAAAAGGGACATAATGCTCCTGTCCTCCATCATCCTGGGAAAGACCGACCAGTGGCCTTCCAAGCCATCACCTGACAAAGTTTAAATACTAATGGTAATTGTCCAATTAGTTTTGTGTGTGTGTGTGGTTTGGGGGTGTGTGGGTTTGGGGTTTTTTTTTCTGCTACTCACTTATTATATAATAAAAGTGTAATTTCACAGCTGACAGGCAACAAAGTTATTTGAAAGAACAAGATTTGCCCCCTGCCTGCCACACACTTTTTAAAATCCAAACTTTTCCCCTGCTTGCTTTAAGTTACAAGTTCAAAAGTGTTTTATGGACCCACCAAGGTAAATGTTTCTTTCGTTGAAGTTTTTGTAATGAACTTTAAAGGAAAAGAAGATTCAGACAGTCTTTCTGATTTGACAGATCAAGTTACTCCTTTAATAAAAGTAAAGGTTTAAGTTTCATCAGACAAAACAAGAAAGTTAATGACATTTGAATGATAAGTTAATGAAATGCACGATAAGAAAACTGAACATAAGCTTTAAATTGATCTCCATTCTAGTAAAGATGGCTTGCAAAAGAAGGCTTGCGAAAGAAAATGAAACTTTACTTTCATTCAGATTAATCCAATTTATTTGGGACATAGAACTTCTCATGATACTCATTACGGAGCCTTTTAAAAGCTCGTCTGTTTCTCACATACAAAACAAATCATTAAAGTTTCTCAAATCTCGTGTTTGACATGTAGTTTGACATCTAGTTAACATTAAATTAGGTGTTAGGCTTTAGCGGGTGGTATTCAAATCCTACAAGCTAATAGTGGTCTTTGGCTTTGAGGTAAGTATTGAGCTTCTAAAAATGAGGTTCTGAAGTTAAATGTCCCAGAATCAAGCATACAGAATCACTGTTGAAAGCTTTAGTTACTTCCAAAATAATGCCAATTGAAGACAATAGGTAATAGTTGAATAAATTCAGCTCCTCTGCATAGCTAAACTACCTTCTTATTCCAGTGGTAACTGATTTAGTAAAATCCAAATAGAGCGGAGCCATTCTTAGGTTAAGAGTGGGCTTAAGTCTAGATTTGAACCACGTGTAAATTTTGTCCAAACTTCCCTGAGGTATGTTGGTATCTCCTGCACGTTTATGAGCATTCTTTTTGTTTCTTGGGTAGCAGCTTTAATAAAGCTGTTCTTGCCGTGGAAGTAGCGATGCTGAAAAGTAGCAATTGGTGCAGTTATCCGAGGAATTTTATTAAAATTACTTATCGTACCTTGGTAAAAAATTTAAGCTTCTTTTCATGGAATGTTGTGCTGAAAATGTCTCAAACGATGATGATAGTATTTTGGTTTTAATTACTGTATACTATTTAATACTAACTCAGGAGAGAATGTTACTACTGGGAGCTTTTTTATTCATCCCCACACCTTCTGCCTTTCCTGTCAGCAAGTCAGAGTTGCTTTATTTTATCAATGTTCTGCCTTCCCAGTTTCCTATCTTCAGCATAGGTCATAGGTCAGATAAAGCATTTTATTGAAAATTAATGTGTTCGGAGTTCATGATTTCCTCATAACATTGTACATTTATTGTAACAGGATGTAGTGATCTTTCCTAGGTGCAAATATTTCAACTCAAAGCACGTGGTATTGTCCTGTCTTTGCCTGTTATGGTTACATGCTATCGCAAAATTGTTTTCCTTTCAAACTCCAGATATGTGTATAATTTTGTATTTAACAATCTTGTATTTCTTTCAAAGATGATCTTTCTTCATCTGAGGGAAGTGCTGAAATAGACGGTATCGAATGTAACAGTAGCACCTGCTCTTACAGAGACTGCCTTTTGGCTGGGAAGAGTATCTTTGAACTTGAACATTCAGGTAGTATCATCTCAGTTTACTGTTTTCTAGGCAGCTAATCCTGTAATGATTTTCTTTTTTTTCTTTGGCAAGTCCAGGAAAAGCAACTTCCAGTAGTGACTGTAGTTGGATATCTTTCAGTGCTTTCCTGGTATAGAAGACTCCAGATGTACTAACTGTTGATTGCCTTGCCTTCAATGTAGGTTTTAAGTATGGCGATACACTGCAGTTTGGGGTGAAACCGTCTAAAGTTCCATATCACAATAATTTTCCAAAGTAATTGAAACCAGAATTATTAACTTGTGTGATACAAGTATTAATATGTAATACCAACTTTCATCTTGTCACAAATTACTACCTCTTGGAAATACTGGGCACTCCCGGAGACTCAAATTATGGGGTCTTGGCAGATAAAGTGGTATTTTTCTCTGGAATATCTACGTCTTGTACGTGACAGCTCCAACCTTTTATTGCCTGACTTGTTATTTTGATAAACAATATTGTGATGTTCATATACTTTTTTTATCATTAAAGAGACGCAAGTGAACTGTAGATTGTTTTCAGAATAAAAAGTGTGCATAATGCAAAGTAGTTGGGGTTTTTTTCTGTGTTTAAGTGTTTGTTGTATTTGTTACTTGCTGCATATTTACAGCAACCCAGCTGTGGAGACAGTAAAAAGAAGGTTTTAATTATTAATTAAGCTATTATTACAAATCTAAGGTATATAAGGTATACAGCCCAATACTGAAACATGGAATTTTTGTTCTCCAGTAAATTCCAGAACATTACATAGAAATTCTGTGTTGCAAAAATTTCGGAATCTTGGAATTCCAAATTGTGATAAGGAAATCAGATTCAAATAAGATAATGAGAAGTCACAAAATGCTATAACTATGAAGCATTTTTAATTTTCATTAAAGTTTTACAGGACTAATAAACACTTCAGAAGTGTTTTTGAATAACCTTCTATTGTTGTCCAAAGGGACACCTTCATATTATTTTCCAAGAGAGAAATTTATTTCATTCGCTTTTAAGTTGGACACCGATGTCATCAAAGTTACTTTTACTAACTGAGGAACAAGAAATGCATCTTGACATGAAATGTTTCTCTGAGGGATTTAGAACTGGTTTCTGTTGGATGAAGGCAAGAGTGCAGGAGCTGGAGGGCCTGCTCCCTGGTTGCGTTTTCTTCCTACCAGAGTTGTTGTCAGTCTCGTAAGAATATAGAAATATTACACTGTTAATTCCAGATTTGTGCTTCTTCAAACCTGGTTGATTGGACCGGGCAACGTATGTAAGTTAAATTGAAGATTACGTCCCTTGTGCTTTTCTCCTGATTTGCGCTGGTCTGCTGGCAAAAGAGAGCATAATTTCTCCAGTAGATTTCTGGATCATGATGATTCACATACAGTTCTTTAAGTGTTTTTTTCCTAGTGTCTTGATCGTTTTGACTACACATGCACATACTTAAAGAGTTTCTGCAGAGCAAAGTAGAAGTATAACCTTCCTTGTAACTCATCCAAGATAGCGTTAGCTAGTTTTGCTTGTTAATTGGTATGAGATCATAAGCAGCCAAACTAATGTATTTAAATAAGGTTTTTAGTTCTATTGCCTTACCGATTTGCCAGATGGAACTAATCATCTGAAATGTATACTACCTAATTTAACCGCAGTGTTACCAGACAACCATTTCTTCCAGATCTGCTTGCCACATCTTGTGACCTTGTTCACAGATCCCCATAAACACAATGAAGGTGCACAGAAGAGTCTGTCTTTGCTGTAGGCAACTGTTGGCCTCATTATCTCACACAATTGACGCTAACACAAAAGTGGTATTTATTCTACCTATATAGGTGACTCCCATAACTATATATTACAGCTGTGAATGGTGGTTCCTAACAGAAAATAACTACTGTGTGGTCACGCTATGTTTTCTGGATCTTGTAAGTGTGAAATGGTAATTTCTAGTTAACTGATGTATACCCAGGTAGCAGCAGAACATGGGGCGTCTCAATTGGTTTTTCACTTAGAGGAGAAACCTGTGATCCACCTGCAGTTGTTCTCTCAGTGCAGCCTGCGTGTTTACAAAACATAACGTTCTATTTCCTTGAGCAGAAATTTTTAACAAAGGAGAAAGGAATCATTTATAAACAAACTTAAGTGAGATCTCATCTCCTATTATTCCTTGTCTGGCAGTACTATAACTTTCTGAGGAGGTTTTTGTCCTGAGTGTTTGTTGACCACAGGCTCAGAACAATTTTCACGTAGAAAAGTGTAAAAACCATTAATGCCACTTCACTGTGCCTTGTTATAAAGGACATACTGTGGTTAGAGAAGGTACAGGGAAGAGCACTTAAAGCGTTTAAGGGGATTGAGCAGGTGCCTTATGAGTAGAGACTAAAGAAGCTGGAACTCTTCTGTGTGGAAAGGAAAAAGCTGAGGGAGGATACGCTCAAGATTTGCAAAACCGTGAAGGGAGTCGAGATGATACACAGCTGTTATTCACTAGATCCTGTAATCCAAGAACCAGGTGACACTAACTAACTGCAGCAAGTACCAAAACAGATTAAACAGGTGAAGGGAAGCTCTTCTGGAAAAGCAGCTGACCTTGATTTTTTTTTATTACCACAGGAAGTTATAGAGGCAGGCTGTTTCAGCAGGTGCATGAAGGGAGTAAGGAGCTTCGTGGGCAACAAGTCTATAAACAATCATTAGAGGCAGGGGTTTACCCTGTAACTGTCCAAAGACAATAACAGAAGGCCCTGGGTGAGTAATAGGGGAATTTATTTTAGGAAGTGGCTGCGCTCTCTCTGAAGGGTATTTTCTTTTCCTACTGTCAGAAAGCGAATAGTGGCCTAGAGAACTTTGTTCACCCTTATGGCACTTCTTGTGTTGAGAACTCTCAACTAGAGAGCACATAAACTCATTAATTGAGTTCTTTTTTGTTAGTTTTGTACTGATTTAAAGAGAGTTCTGTATATGAAACTGTCGTTTGAAAATCTCAAGACTCTTTTTGGTTTTCTTCCTGTTAGTGAGCGGAGGTGCATGTGTTTTTGTAAAATTTGGCTCTGGAAAATTAAGTTATGTTTATGTCTGAGCACTTTAGTCTTAAGGTAGTATAGATGTTAGGTTGAAATGTAATAAGGAGGCAAGAAGTGCTAGGTGTGGCGTAGATGTTTGTTGATTGAGTAGGGTTTTGTTTCTGTTACCTATTCTGGTGACTTTTTGTTCGTTTGTTTGTGTTACGCTTAGCTATGATTCGCTGAAGTCAGTTCAAAACTGGTGCAGCTCTCTGTATCGTTCTCATGTTCTAATACTACTCTTCTGACACTGCACGCTCAGTCACTTCTTGAATTGTGTAATAACCGCTTTCTCATCATGCTTTTAAAAAGAAACGTTGCAATAGAAAGATGGATGTTTGTGTTCATGTTTTGATGGAATTGTTTGGTTTAGATTCAATTTCAGAAGAAAAGTCGTTAAGTATATAAAAAATCTGCACGTGAAAAATAATGCACAAGGTTTTATTTATTATTATTGTTTCTATCCGTAAATGTCTCTTTTCAGTTATGACATATTCTTTAATTCTTTGGGAGTTGAAATTAGAGCCAAAAATTGAAAAGCCATTGGTATCATTCAGATGAAGGTTGAAATGCCAGATAATTGTTACATTTCTGCAAAAATCCCCAAACCATCTGTGTGGATTTAACCTGATTAAAAGATTGTATTGATAGTTGTAACTAAAAATGTTTTGTTATTTACAAATGTAATTTGTTATTTTTGTGCAAATAATGTAATTTATAGCCATTCTTATTCTTCTTAAAAGAAGATAAGGGCTACAATTTTATCTCTTTAAGCTTGAGGAATACAACATGTAACAGATATTGGTGATAGTCTTTTGTCATTTTGAAGTTTTAAAAGGTATTCAAAGTCTGTTACCTGATGGGGCTTGCTTAATCTGATTAGTTTGTTAGACACGAAGAAGTGATGACAAAATGCTACTGCAATAAAGTCTCCTTTTAGAAGGAAAAAAGAAAGATATTTTAAATACTTAGCAAAGCTTGGAGCTAGTACTAATTTTATACCTAACAAATGCAAGTTGCTTTTTCAGAACCAACTGACATTCTTCTGGTCCGTATTATCTATATATTGTAACAGGTACTGAGTTCAAAATCTGATTGCAGAGAAAGTAAATCAATCCAACAAGATGCTTGAATACTTTGTTTTTATATTTCCTTGATAAGTGACTTTAGGAAGTACTGATTAGGCTTGCAGATACAGCTGTAACTTGAATCATTCATGATGGTAAGCTGTGGTTTATGTAATTTTCCTGTATAAGCAGAAAAGGTTAGTAGTGTATGACCATAAGTAAGATAAATAATAGTGCCTGGATACTCTACTAAAAGATGTTGCTGTTTGAAAGAAGAAAAAAAAGGGCAATAAAACAAACAAATGTATTACTCCAGCAGTATTTTATTATATTTGGTTCTTGCAACATTTCTCATTAATAAGAGCACAGTCTTACCACACCTACTAAAAAACCACCAAACCCAGAAAGCTCTGTGCATCTTGTTTGTTCTCCTTACCTCATCTGAAAGGCAAGAGTAATGAATAGACCTAATGTAGAACCTCAACAGGGACTCAAGGAAGCAGTTAATTGAACTGAGATCTAGCTGGTCATTCGATACTGGGATAATTGACAGGGGTGTGGCATGGTGTGTGTTAAGTGTGTGTTCAGTTTTCTGTTTTATAAATGGTTGTTAAAAGAGTAGTCTTAATTGTAGAGTGGCAAAAGCTTGACAAAACAAATAGTTATTAATCTCCTTTTAAATGGAGTTCTGCATTTCCTTTCTTTCATGAGGGTGGGTAGTTTTCTTTTTTACCTTCTTTTTTCTTTTTTTCCCCCCCTGTTGTCAGAGGTAAGATAAGAGGAATAGGCCATACTGAGCTCAGTGTTGTTATGTCTTTGTAGTCAAAGAAGACGCGAAGCAGTAGTCTGAAAAATTTTGCTCAGCAGCGTTAGAGTCTGCAGAAAAGAATTCATGTCCTTCCTTCCTTAGATGTCTGAACATGTCTTCCGTCTCCTAGGACGGTGCTCTAGATGCATGCTTATAGGCTCTACTTGGTAAACTAATGATGACTGTAACCTTTTGTACCTTTTCCATTTGTCATAAAAGTACTCTGTTTTTAAGATGAGCTTGAAAAGTCTATGAAAGACATTGTAGGACTGAGTTCCTGCAATAGTAGGGTAATAGACTCAACCCAGGATGTCCCCTTCCATCTTAAATTGCTGATTAGAGACTTATAAGACCTGAGAGAGGGGGGAAAAAAGCCAGAACATGGCTCTTCAGCCTTCTTTTAGGACATTTGCAAGGGGTCCAGGGCAAAGATCCTGAGTTCAAGCTCCAGTGCCAGGTGACTAATATAAATACAGTCTTGCTTAGATACAAAGCTAGGAGAGGTAGGGGATAGTGTTTTCCAGTAACTGGTATGAAACAAAATAACCCAACAGCATGATTAATCAAAACTGCTAAAGTAATAAAGTATGGCCACTGATGCAAGTCCACAGAGCATGCAGAGAACATGGTGTTTCAAGTGCTATGAGCATATCTCAACAACCCTGCCGTACTTTGGTAAGTCAGTAACTTCTGGTATTAAATGCCTTGCGACAGCTGTGGACCTTCACTAGCAATGCCTGTTAATCTTGTTACAACTCCTGCATTGGGTGTGATGGGAAGCGTGCCAAAATCACTCTATGTACCTACCACATACCAACAAGTCGTTTCCCAATGTTTGGGTAGCCACCACAACATCCTCATGCCAGATATTCCAAACAAATTCCTCACTTGTGTATCTATGTGTTTCATTCTGCAAACATTACGATATGCTCTTAGAATGTCATACTGAAGTCACCACCATCCACCATTTTAAAAATCAGAGGACATTTTCGTGTTTCATCCAGAGAAGTAGTCTTTCCAAAAGCTACTCCTTTCTGTCCTTCAGTTTCTACAGTAATAGGCATCTTCACAGAATTTCCTTGTCCCTATTTCATCTCTGTGCATTCCTGGACATCTTATGAACTATTTGCTGTCTTCCTTGCTTTTAAGTAGCTCTGGTAATAAAAGCATTCTGTCAAGCTCTCTTCTGAATGCTGCAGAAGCCTCTTTTCATCTTGCACCAAGTATCAGTCCCTCTTTCTTCATCACATCTACATGCTCCAGGCATCATAGTGGGTGTCATTTCTTCCACTCACACCTAAGAAATGCATCCATACTCTGCAATTCCACCGTCAAAATCTGTTTTAGAGACCACAGCCATTTGCAACTAAGGTTGTCTCGTTTTTATAACTACCCCTTTTGCTGTGTAATTTTACGTTGCCCCTTCTGTACAAGTAGCTTTACAATTTCTTACAGCATGTAATTATTCAAATATTAATTCTGTACTGCTTTATCTGTTTTTAAGAGTGTCTCCGGTACCGTTTCCTAAAATGTTAGGTTTTTCCCTGTTCCTCTTCCACCTATTTTATGCTGTCCCTGGGCTTAAAGCAACCAGAAAGCTTGTAGGCCTGAAAGTATAGAATGATTCATTTAGGGCGGGGGATCTGCTTTGGGATGGAGAGCAAACTGAAAGTCTTTTTCTTTCCAAACTGCTCTTGTTAAGTTAGTTTTCAGTGTAGCCTTCTTCCCTTATATTTGGGAGGCGAGCTAAATACCAGGAGAAGGATGGGAAAGAAACTTCTAAGATCAAGAATCCATTTCTCTCAAAACTAGAGTAAGAATAGTCTTAGAAACTTCTAAGATCAAGAATCCATTTCTTTCAAAACTAGAGAAAGAATAGTCTTAACAAATTAAAACTTCGACAAGCTATAAAGAGAATTGAATTTTTTAATGATATACCTAACATATCTATAGATACTGGAAACCTGTTGGTTGGGGTTTTTTTCCTTACTGATGGCATACTTACCATTTTTCTTTCAGGCCAAAGGTCTCAAATGAGGAATCATATGTATATTTGTCCATGTTTTTTTATGAATATGCCATGCACTAATCTTTGAACTTATTTCACACGTTTAATAGTTTTGATGTAATTCTGAACAGCATAATGTCAAAAGGCTGTATTAAAGTAAGAGTATTAAATAGAACAAGGAAATTATTTTTAAACAAGTAGAATGTGTGTATCACTGATGCTGATGTTCTATACAAACTAACTCTAGAAAACTGGTTTTAAACAATTGCAGACAAGAACTCATGTTTTGCGTTATTGAAGTGTGTTATCCCTCCTTTACAAATAAGCATTTTGTCAGCTTTTATTTTCTAGGTATCTTTTCTTCCTTTCTCCCCCTGGAGGGGGAATTTGTCTTGTATTAATCCTCTCAGTTTATTTTCTTTGTATTGTCTTTCCATTATACATTCTCAAATGTAGTTGTCTGGACATGGAACTATTTAGCTTGTATCTATGACCTATGGAGAATTTCATTAATCGCTTTTGAGAAGCATGACTCTACATCTCCTACATTGACTAATACTTAAGGTTTTCTTGAAATTGCCATTGCTTTCCTAGAACTTTACAGTTAAACACTGTTGTAATCACATAATCGAGTATCCTAAGCCAGATGCTGTGTCTAAGTTACCTTAGTTTTCTTTTGGTAAACCTGCTAGAGCAATGCAGTTCAGATCTTTTTTCTTCTAAAGAAGTCACAAGCGTATGTTTTCTGTTCCTTACTTAGACTAAGATGAAGTAGATGTATTAATTGGAATGCAGTGAAGGCTTACATTTTAAATCTGAAGTCCTTTAAGGTCTAGAACCAGGAGCTCTGAGCTCTATTTTCTTTTGCTTGAAAAGAAATGAGGAACAAGAGAAGAATTTATTTTCTAGCCAACACTGACATCTCTGCTTGGAAACAGTCAATTATTATGTAACCCCATCTGTGCTTATGAACTACCAGGGAAACCAAAATCGGACAGGAATAGTAGCACAGATAGATAATTGCTGACAGAGACGTGTTGGCCCGAACTTGTGATGGAGGGGAGAGCAGACGCACCATTGCTCAGTACAGAAATCTTCCAGCTCCTCTGCAGTCCTGCGTTGATGCTGTCATATAACGATACGTTTCCTGAGTTTTCCTCCTTATATGAATGCTGCTCTTCTGCAGGGCCTTGTCCCGTACTGAACCTTCAGTGATTTAATTGAAGCTGCTAAGTGTCTCTCACCGTGTACGTTTATATTAATGTACAAGGTTCCCCTTTTGGGAACCTTGAATAATATATTGAATGTTTTGCTAAGGGAAATTGAATCTTCTTAGTTTCATTCCAAGACTGTGTTAAATATATGCAAGAGGATCAAGATGTTTGGAGCAGTGACCTGTTGCACTTTCATTTGTCCCATTATCCTATTAGTCTAGTAGGACTGATTGAACACCAGCCAATCAAAAGTGTATGTTTACGGAAGAAAATCTGTCATTTAATGAATAATCTCTCCTTTTACTCTGTAGTTCTACCAGCAGTTTTTGAAGGTTGGTTCTTTTCTTGGTAAGGCATAGCAAAGCTTGCTCAGTTTGCAGTTAACGTAATTTATTTCTCCTTTCTCTGTGGTGAGAGGGTTTTGGGTTTGTTTTTTTTTCCCCCATGCATGATTATCATCTGAGACTTTTGGTTTTGTGTGCTGTGAATAGAGAAGAATACCAAAATCCATTACAGAAATGTTTCACATCTAGATTTGAATATTTAGAAGCCTTAATGAATTGTCCTTCTGCAGAAGAGGGGTCTGCTGCTTAATGTTGCCCCTGTAGAAGTTTTGGAATAAAGATCTGGAAATTCTGTGCATCCAGAGTAGCTATAGCCAGTAACAGAGATCCTTGAGCATGGGAATGGTAAAATAATTTAGGTTGGAAGGTATGCCTGGAGGTCATCTAGTCCAACCCCTGCTCAGAGCAGATCATACTAGTTTTGGGTGCTTAGGGCCTGACCACTTGAATTTTGAACATTTCCAAGGATGGCGATTGCCCAGCCTATCTGGGCAACCTTTTCCAGTGTTTGACCACCCTCACGGGGTGGTAACAGGTTTTTTCCAAGTATCTAATCAGATTTTCCTGTGTTGGCCTCTATGTCCATTGCCTTTCATACTGTCACTGTGCACTTCCAAAAAGAGCCTGGCTCCTTCTTTATACCATCCCATGAGATAGCTGAAGACAGCAATGAGATCTCCCCTCAGCCACCTCTTGAGATACAGGACACTAGAGAAGCTATTCATCTGCGTTCTTTCCATCTTCACCTGAGTATGGATTTTGGGCAATAGCGTGCAAATATCCCTCCACACCTACTCAAATCTTGGGCCTATTTTGTAAATCTGGGTGCAGAGGGGTTTATGTGGAACAGAAACAGTGATTCCGAGAAGGACAGTGTTGGGAGTCTGAATTTAAATCCTATGTTCTTGACTCAGATCAGATCTTGAAATCTGCGAAGGCTGGAGGGAAGGCAGAAGTGGTTCCTCCCTTTGACCTATTTCACATCTGTGAAATAGCTGAGAAAGCACTCCTGAAGGAACTCATTACAGAGGAGGCAGTTTGAGGGATGGAATGAAAACCAGAGAAGAAGAGAGAGGATTAGTGAAAATGAAGGCATTGGTAGTAGCAGGGCGTGACCAAAAGTTAAGTACAGATGATGCAAATGCAAAGAGCAAACTGGAACTATGGCATGGTGGGCAAACGGTCACAGAAATCACTGTATGCATCTTAACAGGCTCGGGCTTTCATGGATCTAAGTCATAGAGGAGCAGGAAACTACTTTTTTTTTAACTCCACAGTAATTTATTTGTGGACAAGATAAGAGTAAAAAAAATTAATTCAAATATTGCAAGAGAGGAGTCATGGAAACCATTGAGTTGCATTTCTCTGGAGCAGTTGGGGAAGATTATTGGTAGAGGGGCGAGGAGTCGTTTGCTTTTCAGCCACTGCTTTGAATAATGAAATATTTATTCCTTGGGAGAAGAAAAGCTGAAACAATAGAGCTGTGTTTATAGAAAAATGGTCACTTGTCCAGACTCTGATTTCTGGTTCATCAATACCTCTTTGTGAGAGGTACTTCCCTGAAATACGCCTTTGTTTCAAATGGAATGCAACCAGGGGCGTATAGTGCAAGGAGTCTCAGTTGGACAGGCTTAAACAAACAGTAAGACGGTGCAAAGGCTGAAATTAAAATGTATATATTTTTTCTGTGCCATGTTCTATTCATTACCTGATTAAAGCACAAGGCAAAACAATAAGACTTGAAGCTTCCAAGCAGATGAGTTGTATGTCTGTACAGCAATGTTAGATGTTTTTTAAAACAAAATGCATCATTCGAAAGGCAATTGCCAAGCTTTCCATACTGTTTGTTTGATGAGGTTCTAAATGATGGAAATAACCAGCAAAGCTCTGCAATTTGTGTCTGTTCACAAGGACAAACACCAACTTTTTCCTCTTTTCCCAGACCACTGAGCCCAGCGATCCAGCGTTATACTTGGAGGGAATATGACAGGTGGTAACCGAGATGGCTTTAGGACACTTTCAGTGTAACACATCGATGTTCTCAAAATGACATCTGCTTGCCCAGAGGCTGCACTAGGTTATTTTCTTCTCTCCATGCCCCAGTATTGTTTGTTGGAAGCAATTAAGAGCTAGGAATATTTATTAACATGTTGTTGTTGTCCATGTCCCTGTTGTGATGACAGTGTGTGTTATGGTTCTGTGACAGAGAAAGGAAGCCTTAATGTGACCTAGTCATAGTAGAAATTTAGGATTGGTAGGTTAATGGCGTACGGGTTATGCTTCTAGTTTTATTTGTTGTACTTTTTTCTCTCCGTACTGGCATGTTGACCTTGGCTGGTATTTTGACTTTTGTTGTTTGATTCTTTTTGAAAGCACCATCTAGTGGTAAGAACTCACAAGGAGATTTAGGAATAGGGTTCTCTTTCTGCTTCAGTGCTTGCTTTCTGTGGTAAATCTGTCTCTCTTGGTTTTTCCTTTGCTGATAATAAGGCTCAAGAGCATTTCCCCAGATTCCTCTCCAGCCTAGTTCATGTTGGGAAACTTATTGGCTCCATCCCACCTCTGTGTTGCTTATTTTTGCCAGAAGCTTAAGTCAAATGGAACGATCACCAGGAACTGATCTATGATTCTATAAGTATAAAAGATGATTGCTGTATTATAGTCAGATAAACAGGTGGTACTGTACCAGTGGGACCGCGTGTCTGCTCTAGAGGCAGATTAGTCTGCAGCAGGGCTAGATGGAGAAGAGCTTCTGCTCTGTCAAGTGTTTGGATTTTTTGAGTGAAGTGATTTATGTATATTTTTGATCCAACAAAGTATTAAATAAGATGCAAGGATATTGTGATCTCCCTAGCAAAAAGGCACATACCAGAAGGGTGGCTTCCAGGGAACAATGTGTGCACAGTTGAGAAGCAGGATGTGAAATAAGGACAAGGATGGCGGTCAGGGGAGAGACAGCTTCTGCCACCTATTGTAAAAGCAACAAGTGTCATGGGACAGAGTGATAGAAATGACCAAGAACCAGAAAGTAAGGAACTACGTGAATGATAAATCATGGAGAATATGAATGTGGAGTCAGTGGATTAAAAGCAGCTGAATACAACATTGCTTATGCATGGAGAGTTTATTGAGAAGTCAGGACAAGCCATCAAAGAATTTGTGAAATGACTTGCACATGTTCATGACAAGGTTGGCAATAGTTGCTTTACTGTATCCATATGACAGCCTGGTTTCAACAGTACGAACATAATTATGCCTGCACAAATAATTGATTTGTTCTGGTCACTGAACAAAACATAAACGCATGCAGCCCAATGAAATGAGAAATATTTTGACTACTTAAATACACAAAGTTAGGTTATTCTAACAAAACAGAAGAAGTGTTTTCGAAAGGCAAAATTTCCTTATCAGTGACAACTGATGAACAGATGGTGTCACACCTTCCTGTCTTGCCTGGATCAAATACTTCCTCTGACGAATGGGTTGTTGAAAATCTCTCTCTCCCTCCCAGAGTAACGCTACCTTCCCTTCTCATGGTCACCATATTATAGAGTACTAGAGGTGTCTCTCAATTTCCTTGAAAATATCAAGGAAAAAGTGTTTTCTGATGATCAGTGAGTATGCAAATACGCAAGTGCAACATCTTAACGGATAAATCATAAAAGACTTATCCTACCATATAGTATGACATGCTTTTTTGAGCATTTAGCAAGGCAAATGAGCTTGAGCTTCTTCAAATAGGAAGGGGTTTTAAACCCTGTCTTTTTTTTGACCCAGGAAAATGGCACATAATTACTAAGATTAAAATAAAAGCTTTGACGTTGTTGATTCTAGAAATATTTTCAGCCTAACCTGCATTCAGTTTTGAACCAACTGATACCATGTTTCTGGTATAATCAGGAATCAACAATGAAAGAAAAAAGTTGCTGTGTTCTTATTATTGTGCTGCACACAATACATCTAAAATGTAGGGAGCCAAAACACTCCGCAGTCCTGTGCTTATCTATCACAGCTATTTGTTACAACAAAGGTATAACACAAAGAGAGAGAGAGATGTTAGCTTAGACATAGCATAAAGACTTCACTGAGTTCTGCCACAATACTATAAAATTTTACTGCCATGTATCTTCCAGGCGCAGATGTGAGAAAGGGTGAAAGACAGCTGTAGGTACCTCCTTCTGTTTGAGTAAGGTGCAGTTACTTGTCTTTAAAATACGTAGCAAGAGAAACATTGCTAACAGGCTGGTTTCTATCTGCTGTGGGATAAAAATCTCATGAATGTTTTCTTAAGCCAGAAAAGAGGGTGTATCCTCACAGCATGAAACTTTGAGCTATCACCAGATCTTAATTCTTGGCTTCGCCATCAGAAAAGATCACTCCTTTCTTGCCAGAACAGATGGGACAGAGGCAAAAGGTGCTTGAATAAGTTGGGTCAAGTCAGCAGAGCAGATAATGAAACACTGTCTTTACAATATGTGACGAGTAAGGACATGATACTGATAGTGACTCAAATTCTTTTGCAATCCATGATGTGCCGTAAGTGTTGATTAGAAATAACCCTCAAAAACTTGACTCCAAATTATAATTAGGTGTGAATTATCACACAAACCTTAAGGCATCTGTGAACCAGAGTGCAAGTGTGATGATTAATATGGTGATTGTGTAGTGAACTGCAACTGTGAATTGTAGGACAGGAGTTGCTGAAATGCTTTTAAGTTCCATAGTAAACGCACATGAAATTAAACTTGCGTTACCTGTGACTTCTGATGTATAATGTGTGGTTATGGCTTATGTTGATAGCTTATGTATGTGGAGTTGAGCAAGTGGTGCGAGCAGTAAGAAAGCATTGCTATCTGTTTCTTGAATGTCAGCGATGAGATTCTTGCACAGCCAAGTGTCCTGCTTCTACTTAGCTGGAAACATTTGCAGATGGTAGTACTTCTATATCTTGTGTGCCTAGTGAGTGGCTATGGTGCCCAGCGCAATTAAATACAGTCAGTGTTAGGGGTGCTCCAAACAAATCTCTGCATACTAGTAGTTGACTCCACTTTAAAATTGTATTGCAAGTTTTGCTAGGTTGCTAAACTTGCTAAGTGCAAGAAATAGAAATTTAACTCTTGCGTTATTGATCACTAACATAGTTTGTCTAATGGGGGATTTTAAAAAGGACTGTGTATGAAAACAGGCGATGACTCTTGGACTGGGATCTTTAAGGCTCCTTACCACAAAGGCAAAAACCTGTAAACCCTTTGGTCCCAGGCTGGAGGTATAAGTGTGAATGAAAATCTGCTCAGTTTGCCCTCTGACAGATAAATTTTCATTCATTCTAGGTTTCAAAAGACATTTTAAAATATTAGTATGTTACCATAAAATACTTTGTTTAAAATGAATTATTTTGCCAGTGAAAATCTGTTTTATGTTAAACCTTCTGAACATCTCGAAACATTCCCCAGAAACTCTTCTCGTATATAGATATTTGTTATATTCTGATATTGGATTCTGATGTTGGCTTCAAAACTCTACCATGTAGTTTCACTACAGTTCTGAGCAAACTTTACAAGAGTATTAACAGACAAGAATATATATATATATAAAGAAAAATATACGTTTGTTGCAGTATGGCATCTATCCAACCTAACAGGTCTTTGGATAGCCATGTAATGGAAAGGAGAAGGTTTCATTATGAATCTGGAAATATGTGGGCTCTGTCTGGTCCAGAGGACTTGTCACATCCAGCTATGGACTGACCATAGCATCACAATTGTTTCACAAGAAGGGTGTTAAAGCTTTTCACTTCCAGTGTAGCTCTGATGGAGAAAAGTGACCGTAAAGGTCTGAAATTATTTTTGAATTTATATTTTCTATTTATTGTGCATATTGTAGAGAAGAACTGTACAACATGACGCATTTTCTCTTCCAGCAGACTTAGGCAACAAAATTCAGCCAGACTACATCTATGTTAGTTCTCATGTCCTTTCAGTAATGGTCTGCCAAGCACAGTCCTCAGAGGATGGTTCTTGATCACTAACATACAGTTGCCAGAAAGCACAGCTACCCAGGAAATTTACTTTGGCTCAGAAAACAACAAACTCTGTTTCTTGGTGTTGTAGGTGATGTGATTTACTCTTCAGGAAAACATTTCACTCGGTAAAGCCAAGATGTTTTTCAATAGACAACTAATTTTCAAAGACATACTTAAGCAAGAGCGACCAACTGTTTTGACTAGAGAGGATAGGATTGATAATAAAGACGAAACAGCCATCTCTTTTTTTTGTTTCAAAGACATACTTAAGCAAGAGCGACCAACTGTTTTGACTAGAGAGAGAGGATAGGATTGATAATAAAGATGAAACAGCCATCTCTTTTTTTTTTGTGTATGCAATGCATAGCACCACCATTTGACTGATGGCATGAGCACCATAAATTACATCCCATTGCATCTGATATCATGACAGTATATGCCATGAAAGGAAATACAGAATGAAAATTTACAGACTGAAACAGGGAAGACGAAAGCACAGTAAGCAAAACCCGTTGTGGAAATGCATTATACCTAGAACATTGCCGAGGCAGGAACGATGCAAGTAAAATGTAAGCACATGAACCTTGCAAAAAATAATACTAATTCCTCTTCCAAAATTGCAACATCCTAGTAGATGAAGCCTTTAGTAAATAGTCACACCATTAGAAAAAATGAATGCTAAAGGTTGGAAGATATAATATGATACTATTTTTAAAATCTGCATCTAAAGGCCAGTGTTACGTAGTGTTGGAATGTCAAATAATGTGCTAGAAAAATAATTTATTATACCAGCTATGAGATGGGAAGCTACAGTTAATGCTCTGACATCCCTGTTGTAGACTAATTCCTTGGATTTCAGAGGTTATATTTACCTGGTCAAGTCTGAGCTCATTTGGGGCCTGCAGCAATGCAGATTAGCCCTGAAAATCAAGGACCCATACTGGTATTCTGTTCTTTGTATACCACAAAAAAAACCCCAGACAAACAAAACCCCAAACCAACAACAACAAAAAAAATACCCAACCCAAGCAAACCACACACCCCTAAAAAAAACCCAAACAAAAAACCCAAAAACCAACCAAACAAAAAACCTGACAAAAACATGCTTTGTGAAGCAGAATCATTTGTTCTAGCTAACATTTCATATACTTGCAGATTCTGATCAGGTTAAAGACTAAATAAAAGCAAGTCATTTATTTAAGACCTTGTGTGTCAACAAGGTAGAGGTGGAGTAATGACTGTTGTTCTCTTCAGTTCTGTATGTTTACAAGTCAGTCAATTAATTTTGTGTAATTTCTTAGTTTGGCTGAGTTGATTTTCATCTCTGAGGTAGCGTTTGCAATACCTGACTGATGCTTGTGCCATAGTGTGGTGGTTGATGAATAACCTAATTTCCCAATCATAGTTGTATTGATGCATTTTTTTTGTCCTTTCTTGGATTGTTCTGTGTAATGGCTGTCAGATTAAGTTATTTTCTTTATTTTCCATAATGCTGCTAATCTTCTGTTAGAAGGGAAGGATGTAACACATTCCCATGAGTCCGATTCCACTATAATGCAGCTAGGCTAAAAGAAATGTTGACTGCCTACTGATCTGACTACCTAAGCTGATAGCTTTTAGAAGAGCAGGCTTATTGGCAAAGATCTTCCCAAATGTGACTTTACTGATGGTTTTGTTCAGGCTGATATAAAAAAGCATTTATTGATACTTCAGAGAGAGAGAGTGTGTTGTTATACAACATATCTACATATTTCCATTCAAAAATGGATGAACCTCCAGAAATACCTCAGAATTAGCTGTCATATAATGCACTGAAAACGCTTATGTGCTAAGCAAGAAAGCAGGGTTTGTGCTGGAAGAAATTATATGGGAATAAAAATACCTTCTCAGTTGTAAGCTCCTGCAGTAGTTTCAGTTTCTGCTTCTGTACCTGAACATCTCGTCAGAAACATGAGATTTTGCACGTGTATCGTTGTATGCAAATTGTTTAATTTTCTAACTTGCAAAACATTCACATATAGGAGTCTATAGAGTTATTCTAATGAAGATGGGACTTATTAATATTCCTCTTTACGTGCAGGGCAGAACTTGCATGTGGCCCCGTTATAAATCTTCGCATTAGGAAAGAGATTTTTGCATGCTCAATCAACTTATTCTGGTATTTTCCAGCCTGTGTGAATTCACGCAGGTGATCTTTTACTGAGTCTTCTGTGATTGCACGCCCAAAGGTTTGCCTAATAGAATACTTTACCTCTCCCTATGAGAGGTATCATATTATATCCCTAGCCCATCACAGCAACAGAATTACTATCTTAATTTATTGTGAAAGTCTTTGATTGGCGTAGCTCTCTGGACAAGTACCTGCATATCTTGCTCCAGAGAGCCTATTAGCCATAGAGGCACTGCCTCAGAAGTGCATGACGATTATTAGGGAGAACACAAATGTTAACTTACAAACTTTACTAGCTTCAACCTAAGGATTTTGGGCAGGCTGAGCTGGATAAGTTTTGGGGGAATGTACTTCCCTCCTTGCAGTAATTTCAGGAACAGAACACTGAAATGGATTTATTGATGTAAGATTATACATTACACGGTGTTTTCAGCATGTAATTCTGTAGGTAAGTTGTATGTCCATGGTCATTAGGTCTTGGGCATGAGATGCTTGCATGTGTTTATATATGTATATACACATATGCAAGTTTTTTATCATTTTTCACATTTTTTTCAGAATCACTTTAGTCAGAGTTGTTGGTAATATCTTGGTATAAATGAGGAAGGTGTCTTCATCTGTTCTTCTCCTTCAGGGCAGATCAGCTGTGAGGGGAAACACTGTGAAATGTGTTTACAGAAACCTATTAAGTAGAACTTCCAAATGCTAAGCATTGTCCGTGGGTGGTTTTTTCCATTCCTATGCGATTTCTCTCTTTTCTTTCTTCTCAGGATATCTCTGTGCCACTTACTTCTTACTTGGTCTGTTTTTTCTTTACTTCTCTTCCAGTTCTACCCATCTTGCTTTTACTTGATTCCATTTTAATTTATGATTTCTGTCAGTTGCAAATTATAGATATATCTTATATGTAAGTATTAATATATATATTTAAGAAGATAGTCTTAACTGAGAGATGGATCTGGAGCCAAACGTTCAACCTTTCTCTCCCCTTCATTCTGAAACATTCTGGTGAAATTAGGATGAGAATTTAAGCATAGAACCATGAAATTGATAGTGACGTTTTCTTTGTGGGATACTGAAAGGACTTCAGTGAGGCTTAAATATGGGCTTGACTCTGGCGCTCCTGCTTATAATCCATAGTTTTAAGCATTACCTCTTAGACTTGGCAGGGGAAGGAAAGGGTTGTTGATATGTGATACTGTGTAAGGAATCGTACAGTAACAAGCTCATGTGACGTGAGCCATGCTGAGCATTCAGATTTCCTGTACAATATTCAAGGGCATCAGGCACCGGGTACCACATAACTTTCTCTGAGTTTTAAATAACCCTCCAAGCCATCTAGTCTGCCAGTCATCTGTATAGAGAAACTCACTTTGAATCCCAAGGAAGATCTGAATAAATACTTCAATGCTCTTTATTAATGGTATAGTAACAAATGCTTGGTAAAGACAATTCTCTTGTTAATCTTCATGCTTGACATGCCTACTCTTAGGCAAAAATCACTGGATCGTGTCATAGCCTGATATTTGCCTTGGCAATCAACGTCACCCTAATCTGTTTACAGTGGCTGGGCTGGATTCTCCCCCAGACAGACCTATAAATGTCAGTGCACCGATATGCATCGGTGCTAGATGCATATCTAGCTAAAGCATCATCAGTTTAAGAGGCATTAGCTCTTCCCTACATGCGGACCACTGGATTCACGAGTATGCTTTGGAAGCCATTCGTGTGTGTGTGACGAAGTATTGTGAGGACTCGGAGACCAGAAGAAGTCAAAGATTCGCTATTTATTCTTTGCATGAGTACTTGGGGCTAAAAAAAAAGCTTAATAACATATACATAACTTCTTTCCAGCAAAGAATGGTTTTCTGGGGAGTGGAGGGGTGTATAGATTATGCATAAAATGAAAATACAAATGCCACAGACCATCACGGCTCCATCACAGTAATTTACGTAGTCTATAAGACGTTACAGGAAGTTTTCAAAAAATACTATTTCCTAGTATGTTTTCCCTGGGAAGAATAGTGTCTTTCTTGCCTTCCTTGACACAGGAAGTTGGCAGCTGCCTGTCTTTTGAGATACATCTTGAAAAGATAGAAGTAGTGAACTGGGGACCTCTAAAGCAGAGTGTTCCAAAAGCAATATATTAGAAGAGAGCACTGTCTGAATTTTGGCTCGGAACATGAGCACTCTGTCCTCTTATTGTATAACTTGACAAACTTTGAGTCGGATAAAATTACTCTTGGACTTTATTTCAATGCGTGTACTAGGTCAAACGCTGTTAAATCTGTACTGTTCCACTGACAGATAAGCTAGGGATCTTCCTGCTTATTGAATGTCTGTAAATGCTAAATGAAGCTCAGATGCACGCTATGGCTTATCATGGGATGAGTATGAATCATCATTAAGTCATATCTTAATATATCAGGCATAACCGATGACAAATGTGATAAGATCAGGACAAATCAATCCATTCTCTCTACCTGTCGCCTTTAATTCTTATGAACCAAAGTTGTTACAGATCCACCTTAATCAAGTAGAGAAGTTGGGTAAAAGGCTGCTTTGCCTCACCACAAGAGCCTAAAACAGCTGAGTGAATGGAGTTCCGTAAATAGAAGTAAAACAATAGGTGAGCGCAACCTTCAAGTTATCGGGCTACAAGGAAGTCAACGAACAAAGATTTTAGTTTACTGGGATTATTGTAGAATTCAGTCTGTAAATTATTTTTTTACTCTTACTGACATGGGAGAAATCTGAAAATGGTGGTTTGCGAGAATTCTATAGACCTTCCGTGAGGCGAAGTGGTTTGATTCTGAAGGAATTAATGTGAGTAGAATATGAGTGAGAATCCCTAGCATTACATATTCCCAGCATATATCCATTGCTGCTGTGCTTTGCTATGAACGTTTTTAAAAAGCATTGGACTTGGAAGTTTAATTATGTATTGAGTTAGTACCCACATACTTATTAAAGTCTGCCAAGCTTGAGGCTGCCTGAAGTTTCCACGACAGAAGAGTGATCCTAACAATGAGTAAGTCAAGGTAATTAGAGTAGCGTGATAGATCAGGCTAGCTGTAGCAGAGACTGTCTTCCCAGGATGCTGCCGTTTGCTTAGTCGTTGCACTCTTTTGTAAGAGAAGTATATGATCTGTATTGGTTGTTTTTAAGTGAAACTGAAATCCTGTGTCATAAGTACCTCGTTCACAATGCTGAATTAGCCTTACTGGTTTTATATTGGCTTTTTGGTTCAACTGTCTGCAACCTATAGTCTATGAAATAATTTTAGAAACTGCTCCAGCAATATATTTTTGAAAGTATTTCACATAAGAATTGTACTTACCTACTCCCCCCCCCCAAAAAAAAAAGTGTTACTGCAATGCAATCATAACTTGGGAAAGTCTTAATGTCCTTCTGATAGAAGCTACATTATCATGCATAATCTGTATGGCTAACTTCGCGTACTTTTGTGTACATTGCGTTTGTGTATGTAAATGGTCAGTAAAATCAACAAATTCATAGCTTAAGACCAAAAGGCTCCAGGTCAGAACTCGGGAGATACAGTTCCAGTTTCTTCCTTTGACAAATTTTTGTGACCTCATTCAGATTACTTGATCATTTGCTGTCTCAACTTTAGTGCCTTTGAAATTAACATAAAGCCACTTATTTCCTTCCTAAACTTTTATCCACCCATCTTTGAGGCATAAAAGATAACTACTAATTTTAAATGTTCTCCTTAGCAGGGTTGGGAAGGCGTGCCATTCACGTTGCAGTGTCATTCAGAAAAGCTTTCGAGGAGAAAAATGCAAAGGGTTCAGTTCAAAAGGAGATTGTACCATCATCTGCACATTGAATAGTGATTCTTGTCAGTGTGTGACATCAAGAAGAGATCCCTAGACAATCAAAGCTATGTAAACTTTGTTGAATTGACCTTTTCAATATCTGCTTTCAACATTAGAAGATAGTTCTAGATATGCAACTACTTCATATTCTGACTACTAAATGGCATTTATTTGTTTAAAATATAAGGTGACCAAAACTAAAAGTCCAGGCTTTAAAAGTTCTTTTATTGGGAAGAAACTTTGTTAGAATGTTATCTCGGATTTTCTCTGTCGAACCATAAAGTTAAGGAACAATTTGTTTTAACCATATGTAAAATCTGGGTCAGGAACGTGGTCAAAGATCATCTTTTAAGCTAAGTCAGACAATGGTAATCTTCTGTGGCATTAGAAAACCCTTTCTGTGCTGGAATGCTTTAAGAGAAGTTGACTTTGTTGTTTTACACAACAGCGGCTGCTGTACAGAGCCACTGCTGACCTTGTAGCAGCTTTTTCCAACGTGTTAAGCACTGGTGAGGCCACACCTGGGGTACTGTGTCCAGTTGTGGGTTCCTCAGTGCAAGAGAGACACGGGCATCCTGGAGAGAGTGCAGCGAAGGGCCACAAAGATGATTAAGGAACTGCACCATCTCTCCTGTAAGGAAGGGCTGAGAGCGCCGTGGCTGTTCAGCCTAGAAAAGAGAAGGCTCGGGGGGGCTCTTATTAATGCGTACAAATACCTGCAGGGAGGGTGCAGAGAAAGACAGAAGCAGGCTCTTTTCCGTGGTGCCCGGTGCCAGGACCAGAGGCAACAGGCGCAAACTGAAACACAGGAGGTTCCTTCTGAACAGCAGGGAACACTTTTTTACTGTGAGGGTGACCGAGCCCTGGCACAGGTTGCCCAGAGAAGCTGTGGAGTTTACTATTGTCAGAGTGTCAGGTCTGTGAGGAGCCTGGGACAGCACCAAAAAACCCTCAAAAGGCATCAGAGCATAACTTCCAGAGGTCCCTTCCAACCTCAGCCGTTCTGTGATTGTTAATGATTCATGAACTGTGACATTGCAGGACCAAATTAGTTATGCTTTAATGCTTTAAGATCTGACTCTCTGACATAGCTATACTAAATTGATGCATTAGCGTAGGGAAGTGTGACTTTGCCATTATGCATAGTTAAAATAGTACTAGGACTAGGAACTTCTAGTTAAATTATCTCACCTTTCTGAATCTGTGTGCAAGTCAATAGTTTGGCCTTTTAATCTCTAAAGGGCAGAATCCTGAGTTTCTGAGCCGATGCTGTGACAGCGGGGAAACCTGGGACCGTATTCAAGCAGTCTGGTTGTAGGGGCACGCTCTGGCCACATCCGTGTGCACCTCGGGACAGGCCCGGAGGGCTCACCAGCCCTGTGTAACGCCCCGCTCCCTGTTGAAAGAAGATCGAGGCAGTTTTAGAGGATACAGCTGAACAATGAGGAGAGCAGAACTGCAAAGTTTGTCAAGAGCAGTGATCAACCTGCTCCACAGTTTAGATGCATCCCAAGACAGATGGGATGTATGGAAAACCTGGCTGTTCGTTTTGTTGATCACGTAACAGCTTCAAAATGCTGTTTTGGAAAATCTAGTTCTAATCTAATTCAAAATCAAGATACAGCTTTGTTTCACCTTTTTTGTTTTGTATTTTAATCATTGCAAAGTCTTTTTTTCAAAGTTTCTTTGTATATTTACAGAGAAACACTTTTTTTGTGATGCTTATCACATGAGCAAATGAAATGGCTCCTCTGATGAAGAGGGCTGATGTCAGGGCAATACAAGTAACTCGGTTGCTTTTGTCTGTGGAGCTCTGTAAGCTTTCGCTTTCATTAACTTAAAGTGAGAATTGTAAATGTTCTTCCTGTTAATATAAGCTGTATGCATTGTCTAGGCCTCTAAAGAATAATCATAAGAATCTGATAATCCAATGTGCAACTGAAATCCAAAACCCTGCCCATTTTATACTATTATATCTTAATGGGATTTTTTAGATTAGCTTGAAAGCCTTTTGTTGTATCTCTCCATTGTCTGACTTCACTGTGTCATTAAACGCTGTGCGCTCCAGATCAGATACCAGGAAGTTACACTTTTTCAAGGTTTTACAAACAGCAGACTTACTGTAATGTCACTCATTAACCAGTCATATGAGCTATTAAAAGCCCACTTGCCATTTACACAGTACTGCTCTTCCCAAGCAGGACTTTGAGAACCCTTGACTTCACCCTAGCTATGGCTGTATAGAAGAAGTAGATGGTGTTTATGCCTGTTCAATGAAAGGTTATTAAGTAAAGAATACAACTCTAAGTGTATTTACAAACATAAATATACTTAGTGACATTTGATAGAATCGTAGAATAGTTTGGGTTGGAGGGATCCTTTAAAGGTTTTTTTCCTATTATTGAGGTCTTAAAGATGTGGCTATAAGATTGTTCAGTAATAATGCTATGAAATAACAAAAATCCATTGTATAAATCTTTAATCCCTTGGCATTGTATTAGTTAGATACTTGCTGCTCTGATTTGTGACAGCATCCAAATAGCATACATAACAATGTAATAGGTAACGTAGTGGTTTTTAATACAAGTCACAAGCAGGTACTCCTAGGATGCCCTCAACCTTTCCTTTAAAGTCAGTCTATACAGATTTCTTACCTTTCAAGAGAATACTCTCAACCTTTCTTCTAAAGCCAGGGTTTAGTCAGATTTCTGATTTTTCCAAATGCATCTTTTGCAGCTTTGGCTATATAGTTGTTATCACTTCATTAAAAGGGTCATGCAGAGAATCGCGGTGGGTTTTCTGGGTTGCTTGTGCCAATTTTTTATAAAATTTTTTTATATTGATTCTTCCAAATCTGTTTTATGGTGATTGCAATAGTACTAAATATGAAAACATTCTGTTTAAATATATTAATCGGTAAAGGAAAGGTGAAGCTTCATTCCTATCTATAGGAAATAATAGGTATTATTGTTATGATTAGGAAAACCCCCAGAAAGCACTATTTAGCCACGCTGTTTGTAGATAATGAAGACTATTGTTTAGTTTTCATTAGTGCAGTTGTTTGTATAAAGAGTATTGTGGTACTGCTGCCTCAGGTGCCTGGTTTTGTGATTTCACGCTCACGTTGCTGCTTATGTAGTAGGCTTCTCTGTCATGTACAACAAATTTGGGAAGTTCAAAGAACTGATTTTGCATATTCATTAAAGGAAGCACTTCACACTAGCACAGACCCCAAACTGATGGTGCTTCTGTCTCTTCTCGGAAAGAAGAGATGATATACAGCAGTATCTCATTGCAATATTATGGGAGAAAAGGCTTTTTTTTAGACCTTAGAAAAGTATTAATGAGATCTCATTCAGCTGGTCTAATAAAATTGTTCCATGGAACAGCTGTGAACTAGCAGCCCTGAAGAAGACTTCCAAATGAATGTGAATACAGACAAGGTATTTGGCAGCTTCCTCAAAACTTGTTCAGTTTGAAAAGTACGCTTAGAAAGTGAGAGGATGAGGGATCAGAACAGTGAGATTAAATACTTCAAATTATTACAAATTCTTCTTGTTTCTCAGAGCTCACCAGGGAGATTCCAGTGTAAGCTAAAGTAAATGATGGGGGTGGGAGTGGAGCAACTTAAACCACTGGCTGCTTTGGTAGCGATGGCTTGTTAGCTACACTATGGGGACTTTGGTTTATGAAGAGATTTTATGAAGCAAAACTTGGGTCCTGATGTGCTCTCAGTCCTCTTTTTTTTTTTTCCCCTTCTTGTTACAACAAATTCCTTTTCTTGCAGGGTATTTAGTAGCTGCCTACCTGGTTTTACTCTAGTGGTGTTCAGCCCACACAAGAACATTTGGTCTAGACACAAATGCAGAGCTGATTTTAGCAGCAAAGAATCAGAGGGAGAGGTGTTAAATAGTCTTTAAAATTTCAATTTCTTTAGGCTTATGCTGTGTGATTTTACAGCCCTGTGTCTCTGGCCTTGCATTAACTGTTTTTCAGTTAACTCTGTAGTAGGGAGAAGCAGCTAAGAATGCTGACACATTAATATTATATCTTATATCTGCCTATATAGAGACAGACAAAAGTCTGTCTCTTGGAATATCTGGACTCGGAGATTCATGGGTGAGCAAGTCCAAATGATCCCCTGTGCTCCAAAGTAACAAAAAGAACTCAAGGGGCTCCTGCTGCCCCACTCCTCTATCCCGTCTCAAGGGCACCGAGTGAAGCTAGTTCCTCATGTCCTGTTGAGAAACTTCCCAGGAGTCTACGGCAATGCAGCACCAGAGAACAGCGTATTCCATCTCTAGCCACCTATTGAACCTCCCTCCCATCACTCACTTTAACAGGACTGTTATGACAACAAAAAGAACTCAAGGGGCTCCTGCTGCCCCACTCCTCTATCCCGTCTCAAGGGCACCGAGTGAAGCTAGTTCCTCATGTCCTGTTGAGAAACTTCCCAGGAGTCTACGGCAATGCAGCACCAGAGAACAGCGTATTCCATCTCTAGCCACCTATTGAACCTCCCTCCCATCACTCACTTTAACAGGACTGTTATGACCGTCACAAAGTTTTCTAAAAACAGATTCCAGTACTGTAGTTCGAAATACGCTGGATGCACTAAAGGAATACATGCGCAGTAAAGATTATTTGTGAAACAGAGTGACTGTTAAAATTGTAAAATAATTTTCATGTCGGATGAGTTTAAAACAAACAAAAAAAGAAACATCATCTCCTATTTCTCCCCAACAAGTTAGATTCTCATGTGAGGTCTTTATGACCAGGTCCCTTTGTAATTAAGGT
Source organism: Aptenodytes forsteri (assembly GCF_000699145.1). Taxonomy (NCBI): domain Eukaryota; kingdom Metazoa; phylum Chordata; class Aves; order Sphenisciformes; family Spheniscidae; genus Aptenodytes; species Aptenodytes forsteri. Next base: position 1,133,372 of record NW_008795677.1, on the reverse strand, counting down.
ATTATATATGTTTAGGGCGAAGTTTGATAACTTGCCTGTATAACTCTTAAAAGAATAATAGGCTTAAAGTAGTAAGTTTTGAAGTAAAAGTACCAGTCTGGGAATAGATCTAGATTTGGTGAGGAGTCCTCTAAATCATTAAAAACTTATTTAAAAATCACTAAAATGTGGCTTAGAATAACGAGATATTCTAACTTTTCTAATCGGCTCAGACAATTTGACTGTCTAAGGACACTTAGTTTACCATTTTCTTCTGACATCTGATAGTGAGCTTTGAATATGGGTAAAGCTGCTGCTTTTCACAAAAAATAATTACTTTGCTACTGCTGTGCAGCATCCAGTGTGTTGGACCCTGCCTTTGCAAGGCTGAGCACGTTCAGAATTGCCACTGGAATAATCCCGCCTCCTTCCAGAACCTCTGCATATCCAGTGTCAGAGCCTGTTATTTCCTCTGCTGCCACGCTGGCTAGTGGACCAAGCAGAGAGAGGACATCAATGTCTTCTGGCTGCTGTGTTCCTTAATGGCTGCTGATGAGAAGTCTGAAGTCGAGTTTGGTATCTGTGGTTTAAGCTATAACTAAGACGAATCCTTAACACTAAAGGTAGGTAGGTAAGCAGAGGAGGAAAGAGGTGGTAAAGAAAAGCGATCTCTGTTTAACTTGGCAAGGCTTCTAATGCTCTACCTATAAATGTTACAGCATTTTTAGGAGACTGTTGTCTTTTAATACAAACCTCTGAATAGCACAGTTACCCTGCCCTACCCAGGATTTTCAGCTGTTGGAAGTAAGCAAATAACAGTTTCAAAGGTGTAGACTGAATTTGACTATTCATAAGCTGTGCTTTCATGGGTGTTGCCACTATACAGCTGAATAAGTCCCTAGGGGATGTTCTCTTCTCTCTCACGTTTCATTCTTAACAAACTGTATTTCAGTTCTGTGTGGCATGGCTTTCCCTTTTCAGGTCTAGTTCTGGGAGTTTTTGAGATACCACTATTTGGAAATCTGCTTTAAAAATTAAAAAATAGATATTGGTAATAAAATGTTGATGTTGCTTCTCTTCACATTGTTAAAACTTTTGGTATTCCCCTAAAGTTAGCGACTTGGAGCTTTGCTGTGCTCCTGCTTCTTTTGTATTCCTCTCTACAAAGTAATTGATAGCCTGACCTGGTTACCTTGCAAATCCTGTTGTGTGTCATGTTAACTTCCTCACAGAATTGTGTATATATATGCATGAAGACTTTCTTACAGGATTAAGGATTCTGGGTTTGGCCAGAAGTTGTCTCACTCATCTATGGTCCTTTGTCTAACATCTGGTAACCAGGTGTGTCATAGCAGGAACAAGCCCTGAAGAGCTGTGAGGTTGTGCAGACACAAACATTTCACAGAAGCTGAGAATCCAGTCTGATAGATTTACAGCTGTATAAACAAAAGACAAAAGTTTGTCTTAGTGGGATTACTCCTGTAGAAAGGTATTTCTCGGTGAGACTTGACCACCTTGTTCAGCGGGGCAGTGTAAACTCTCTGGGGTGTTGGTAAAGCATGGTTGGTTTGAACTGAAATAACATCCTATAGGGACTAAGCTATCACCAATATGAGTAAGATATTGTACACAGATGGTGGAATCCGGGCACTTTAATCCCCTCTGACTTGCTAAGAAGTAAGTCAAAGAAATGCAGATCGCCTTTCATTTCAATACAGTTTGGTTGAAAAGTGTAATGTGCTTTTGGCTTGCACTGTTTTACACCTGTAATTGCCGAGGATATTTTTTTATTATTAGAATCAGAATCATTTAGGTTGGAAAAGAGCCTTAAGATCATCAAGTCCCAACCGTTAACCTAGTTTGAAAAGTGTAATGTGCTTTTGGCTTGCACTGTTTTACACCTGTAATTGCCAAGGATATTTTTTTATTATTAGAATCAGAATCATTTAGGTTGGAAAAGAGCCTTAAGATCATCAAGTCCCAACCGTTAACCTAGTGCTGCCAAGCCCACCACTAAACCATGTCCCTAAGCACCACATCTACA
>NW_008795677.1:1123989-1129117 GCF_000699145.1 Aptenodytes forsteri | reverse complement strand
ACTCCCTAACATACAGGGCTACCCCACCGCCTCTCCCTCCTTGCCTATCCCTTCTGAAGACTTTGATGTGGTCCTAAAAATAAAAAAACCAAAAGAATTTTATTGCTCTGAGCAGGACAGTCACATCTAGTAGAATAAGCTGTACTTAAAGGTTTGATTTTTCTGAATAACATACCTGTCACTGTGTCTTGTTCCTATGCAAACAGAAAATGCTGTTTATGTATTTCTTTATAGCGATTTCTTAGTCTGCTATTCCTGTTAGAAGATATGAACAGCCTGTCAAGGGATGTACACTCTGCTGAAGGCCCACGGTGGCCAGGAAGGTGCTAATGGGCTCCTGTGAGTCCCGAGCTGTTGCAAAATACCCTTTCTAGGTATTGTGTTTGGTGGAAAAAACATGAAAAGGAAGAGGCAGAACTACATAAGCAATTAAGCAGGAATGAAAGTGAACTTCTAGCTTTCCTTGTCTGTGGAAAGGCCATCTGATTTGGGTTTTTTACTGCCTGTGAATATGCTCAGAGTCTGTTTTTTAAAAAGGTGGTGACCCTTCCTGGGACCACAACCTGTTTTTAAAACTCCGCTCAGTGCTAGAATATTGCTGAATGAGGCTAGGCCTCACCTGTCACTATCTGAGTGTTGTTTTTCTTGCCTCTATTGTTTATCAGAAACATAGCAAGGTAAGGCTGATTCCAGTGGTACAATTGTGTCCTCTATTGTTTATCAGAAACATAGCAAGGCAAGGCTGATTCCAGTGGTACAATTGTGGGGAGGGGGGGGCCTGAAAAAAAAGTTTCATTTCTCATGCGTGAACAAAGGAGACTTGTAATCTACTCTTCTGTCTGTATAGAGCAGAAAGCATCATCACAGGACTCAAGGGCATATAAACTGCAGCTTAATGAGTTAACATATTCGCCTGAGCTGCCAGAACTGACTTAGGGCATGCTACTAGCCCAAGGCAAGCTACGTACGTGGGGCCTGGCTGCGTGATCTTCTGTAGTATTTCCAGATCCACTGGAGCAACAGTGATAAGACTCCAGGGGTGGTTTTTTCCACGTGTGAGGAAGTAGAGTGAAACACTGCTGCTGCACTCCTGGTCTTGGCAGATCAAAGGCGGCCTCTTCCTAACGGGGAGGGTGGGTTGCTCTGCAGTTTTCTTCCATAAGGGAAGCCAGTTATTTAGCTTAATTAGAGTGAAGTTATATTATCAGTGAAAAAAGAAATTTAAAAAAATAACCAGAGAGTATGAAGGTATGGGTTTTAGTGATGCAGTACTTCAGACAGGTGAGCTATACCAAGGCATTTTTCTTTCTTACGGTGGACTGCACAGCTTTCATTTGTAAGCTTACATTTTTCCTTGATTTTTTGGGGGGTTCATTTTGGGGAGGTGAGGGGGGGGAAGAAGAAATGAGGAAGATAATTCTAAAGATGATTAATCATGGCAAAACTAGAATTGTTTCAACTTTGCTAGTTTTCTGTTGGATACCTTTTTCTGTATTGGCTAAGTTTGGGATGTTTACATTTCCACTTATGTTAGTGCATAGAAAGTAATTGGTAGAGATGATATTCGAACTGAGATATAAGATCACATTTTAATGAGTAACTTATTGTATGCTTGACGATCATTAGCAGAGATTAACCTATCGGTCAAAATCCAAAGTACAGCTCATGATTTTGTATATGGCAGCTATGTCTCTCTGATCTGATACTAGACTTGTAATTTTTTTATTGATCAATATACACATTTCCATGTATTTATCCAAAATACGGGTGTTTCTCATTTGAAAAATGATTGTGCAAAAGTGTCATTTTCTTTAATTTTACAACCACAGCTGTCTAGCACATTCAGTTTCAGTGACCCTGAGAGTCTCCAACCAGAATTCAGTTCACGGCGACAGAGTTAACTCGGTTTCAGTTACAAAAATTGCTAGTGCTGCTAAAAGGGTAGGCAGATGTCAGCTGTCGTTTGGACGAGTAGCCTGGGGGAAGTCACAGATCTAGTCGATTGTATCAGCAGGAGTGTGACTGTTAGGACAACTGCAGCTTTTCTGCCTGTGTTTACTCTAAGGACTTTAGCACGAAACTAACTCATGTTATACTGTACTAGTCGTGTCATCCTTGTGCCAAATCAAACAGTGGATTTCAGGTTTGAATGCCAAAACTTCTGTTTCGGGCGGAAAAGTTTGATGTGAGGATATTTAACAAATTTATAGATCAGGCTTTAGTTATGTTATGTTTAGTTAGTAGGTCCAGGGTGGTTAAGGATGCCCTTTGGAATTTTGACTGCTCCGAAAAAGAATCAGCCGTTGAATGAGACTTGTAAGAAATTTTGGGAGGATTGCCTGAAGGGAAGGTTATTGCAGAGGTAAAAGAAGCACAGGCCATCCTCACAACTTGATCATGCTGCTACACAGACTAAAAATGACTATTATGGGGGGAGGGGGGGTAAAGAGGCAGGCAATAAGAGCCAGAGTCACAAAGACATTAAGAATATTGAGAGAGATCAATAATGTGACTGAGTGCTCAAAAACAGGTATTTATTAAAATTTGAGATTGCCTAGGATATTGAAGTCATTCATGTAGGGCTGGCAGATGGCACAAGACCTAGGAGAGGTGTGTACTTTTCTACAGTGAAATCTGGAAGTTGAGCAGGAACTCCCAAAATAACTTTAGGATGCCTAATTGAATCATAGCCGTGCTATCCACTGGTTTCAGAGAGTTGGACGTCTAAATGTTTGGGCAAATTAGGCTTCGGTTCCTGTTGTGTCCTATTCTGGTCAGAATTTTGTTCTTTCAGAGTTTTGTTCCAGCTCTGGGATGCTTCCACAATATGTTACATTATGGTCCTACAAAACCAACCTGTATAAATCTCACTATTTCACAATTCGCTTCCATTGGGATAAGTTTGGGCCCTATCTGAGATACTGTATTTTGTTACTGATTATTGGGGGAAATAAGGAGAGAATGGGCTTAGGTGAAATATGTTAAGTATCACGGGTGAGAAGTTGCTGTCTGATCCCAGATGGGACTTTTAAAAGATGCTGTATTTTTCCTCCGGTGTGAGCTGGTCAAATTCTGAGCTATTCAACTTAATCTAAGGTCCAGAAGGTTTCCTTAATACTGCACAGTTATTGTAAAAACAGTGTTATTAGTCAAGTTAAAAGAAAATTATAGCTGCACTCTTGTTCCAAGCACAGCTGGTCATGTGTAGGATAGTGAAAAAATGATGCATACTGAATTCTTAAGTCCTAGTTGTTTCCAAATGGTCCACATTAAAAAAGAAAAACAAACAAAAACAAACAGCCCAAAAACATTCATTCTGAAAGTTCAGTCATGCATGCACCCTGGAACTGCTGTCACAGCAGGAAGAGCCGAATTTGGACAGCTTGAGTAGCATGATTGCTCACAGCATTGCAGCAGACTCTAGGTCAGTCCTCTCAAGGTCTCATGGCAGCGGGTTTTTTAGTGGTTTTTTTTTTTCTTCCAGGGAATTATGATGTGTAGGCAAGCTTTTCTATATTGCCTATATTAATAGTATTCAGAAAATGAAAAAAAATTTAAAATGCCTGTTGTCTTGAAGTCCTTTCAAAAAGAATGAAACAGAATCTTCCAAAGCTTAGTAACAGTGGTGATACTTAGAAAATAATTGAAGAATGCAAGAATTTTAGAAGTATTCACCTCTTTTCAGGTAAATCACTTTTGACTATACAGCACTTCTTCTATTCAACAATTCTATTTCTGCCTAGATCAAAACTATAGTCCCCTTTCTGCACTCAGTAGTACTCACTAGGCAGCGTAACATGTAATATTTGTACATCGGAAATGCTGAAAATAGTGCTGCTAGACTCAAACTAGAGAATGATGGATGAATAAGAGACAAAAAAAGAGGAGTTTGCATTAGTTTTTGACAGCTATAGTCACATTTGTTAATTTACAGTAAAGTTTTACAATGCACGAAGTCATAGAATCGTAGAATAGTTTGGGTTGGAAGGGACCTCTCAAGGCCATCTAGTCCAACCCCCCTGCCGTGGGCAGGGACATCTTCAACTAGATCAGGTTGCTCAGAGCCCCGTCCAGCCTGACCTGGAATGTTTCCAGGGATGGGGCACCCACCACCTCTCTGGGCAACCTGGGCCAGTGCTTCACCACCCTCAGCGTAAAACATTTCTTCCTTATATCTAGTCTAAATCTATCCCCCTTTAGTTTAAAGCCATTCCCCCTTGGCCTGTTGCAACAGGCCCTGCTATAAAAAGTTTGCCGCCAGAGTCACGTTTGCATACAAATGGGATCCTTCTCCCGTCCTCACTGGGGACTGTACACCAGCACTTCCAGCGCATATAGGGGCTGGCTGTGGGAACGGGGGGAAGTCTAAGTAATACTGTGAATAAAACTAGATGAGGTCTAAGGCAGAATATCAGAGTTAAGTAAGGACCTTATCGCTGCTTTTCAATATGTAAAAGAGACTTCCAAAAAAGACAAAGACTTTTTACCGGGGCAGGTAGTGACAGGACAAGGGGCAACGGTTTTAAACTGAAAGAGGGTAAATTTAGGCTGGATATAAGGAAGAAACTTTTTTAGGATGCAGGTGGTGAGACAGGTTGCCCAGAAAAGTTGTGGATGCCCCACCCCTGGAAGTGTTCAAGGTCAGGTTGGACGGGGCTTTGAGCAACCTGGTCTAGTGGAAGATGTCCCTGCCCACGGGGGGGGGGTGTGGATTAGATGATCTTTAAAGGTCCCTTCCAACCCAAACTATTTTACGATTCTGTGGTTCCAAGCATCTCTTAGGCTACTCCATCCAGCCTATGGGCTGCCTTCCTGAAATAGGATTTTCTGTTTTAATTATAAATTTTGCCATAGTCCAATATCAGGTACTTGGGATAGGTCAAAATTGCAGAAATAATTAAATGTAACTACGTCAGTGATTACTGCTGATACAGCTAACTTATGCATTAATCACAATTATGTAGTATTAAGGATGTGTGAAGTCACAAGGTAACAATTAAATGGAAACTGTTTTCCCTGTAATTAAATGGGCAGTATTACTTTTTAATAATTAAAATTTGAACCTTAAAATAGTCAGAAGCGTTTCTTCACCACTGTGATTATGTATCTTAACAAAGCATTATTATTT
>NW_008795677.1:1113081-1123886 GCF_000699145.1 Aptenodytes forsteri | reverse complement strand
GTTTTAAACAAAAAATGTTATTTGAGGAATAAGCTGGCTTAGTTTATGTTTGCAAGACTTAGAGCATTGAGGCAGTATGATCAAGTTGTAAGTATATAGAATACTTTAGCAATGTAAACTTTTCTAAAATATCTTTATTTTTTAATACTTTTGGGGTATTAATTTTTTTCTGCAGCATGTTTCATAGGCTTGCATCTCATTAATGCTCTTATTGTAGTAATAGCAGATGCAGCTCTTTCTGTCTCTTAAAAAAATGCTTTCACTGCAGAGCTGACGCTGCTATTACCCTCCTGTGGACATATATTTCCATACCTCTCAATCCTTATAGAGAATGTCCAGCTGAAAGTTATATAGCCTGTGAAAGTGGAAAAATGTGGCATCCTCTCAGATTTTCTTGCTATTAAACAAGTAATGCCCTAACATGCAGTTAACCAACGATGTCCTTGTATTGCACGTACATTACCTTTCTCAGGCAGTGGAAGAAGCAAATAATAAAGAAGACCCAAAGAACTAGCTGTGCTGTCAGCACTCCACAGAAAACGTGCATTAGTGTTATTAGGCAATAGCTACGTTTCTCAAGTCCAATCTGTTCCAGCCTAACTCAACTGGAACTGAGGTTGCTGGGAATAGCAGTTAGCTACGTAGTTAAAAATAGCACCTTGTCATTTTTATTACTTTTGCTCCTTGGATAGGAAAATTATTATCATTCAGAAGAGGCTATATAAGTAATATTCTGTACGCAAGTACTTATCTGTCTATATACACATAATATTATAGACAACAATACATAGTATAGAAAATGGCACGTAGGTTCTAAAAAAAACCACCTAAGGTAATTAAGATGGATAGTTTCCATTTCTGTAAGTAAAAGGATAATCCTCTTGGCATCACACATTTAAAACCAAGCAACCATAGATACAACTATGCAATTTTTTTTTAAGGCATAGTTTAGTAAATAAAAATACAGCCTCACAGTATTTCATCTGCCACCCTAAATAGATGTATAGGTTTTGTTTAGTTGTTTTGTTTTTTTATAATTAGGACTTGACCTTTTGTTTGCTCTAATATTTGGTCAGGGACTGGGTGACTTACGTGATACAGTGATATCAACTTGTGCAGAAGCCTGGGTTGGGTCTGAACTTGTGTTGAATCTTCCTGTTGCATCAGCTTAAGACAGGGTTGGCTTTTATTCTCTTGAATTCTTAAATTACTAGAGCTGTAATGCAAGCTTACTCGTATTCTTCTGATTCATATTCGATCCAAGCTAATTCATATTCTTTTACTGATCATGTAGAGGCCATATCAACAATTAAAAATATGGAAGTGTTTTCTAGCAACAATGCTGTTATACCACAGGTATTAACTGAATCCAGCTCAGGTGTGCTCAGCATCACATCAGCCCAGAATTCCTAGCCATAATCTCTACTAATACTCAGCCTATCGCCGATATAGCTGTCGCTATGTAATGGGGAGTTGAATAGTTCTCAGCTGTATCCATAGTTAAAGATGACTTGCCAATGCTGTTTATAACTGTTGACTCAGTAAAAACAGACAGTGGCCAAACCCTAAGACTTGTTCTTCATGGACCCTGGCCAGTAGAACCAGCAGTGAGACTTCTGTAGCTCAGAAGAATAGCTGTGCGGAATACAAAAGCTGACCATGCAAACTGATGCACAGAAAGGAGTAGTAATCAGTTCACGCTGTCTTTAGTTGGTGGTTGTGTTCTTTCATTAAAAGTAAGCAGCTTTAATTTTTAATGTGCCTGAAAGGCACATTTGCTGAATGTCATTCTTGGTTGTATCGTCACATCTTAAAGAAGTGCATTTGGACATGATTTCTGTTACTGGCACAAGTGTCATCTGAAGAGCTTTAATAACTTTCTTCCAGGGAGCCTTAAAGCCATGACAAGCACACCGTCAATAGGAGAACCACATTCGCTTTTAATGTCTTTCTGTATGTAGTTCTTAGAAAAGGGCAGGATTCCATGTTAAAAAATAAAAGTAACTGCTTGCCTTCATTATGGAGGTGTACTAAGTAACGCAAGTAACCGACCTGAAAGGAGTCAGTACTCACAAATTTCAGATCTTTCTATAAGGAGAAAAGGGGATCCCAAGAAGAGGCTTGGATAGTGAATGGCCCTGGAAAAGAGGAAGCCTGCAGATAAAAGCGGTAAAGGAAAGCTACATGTTTTTCCCCCGGAAAAGTTGATGTTATTTACGAGTAACAGAGGCTTTCTGATGTGTGGCTTTTCTGGTAGGATACCTGCTGTCTATAATTCTAATCTGATTTGACCGATTTCTGATCGACCATATTTCAGTAGATTGTCTCGTGTTCCGCCCTCATCCATATTGTAACTCTGACAAGCTGAAGAACTGTTACGTATAGAATATTGCACTTCATCCCTGTTACTTGGAGAATCACTTTTTATCTCAGCGTTGGTTATAAATACATTTCAAATTACTTAACCAGTACTAAATCAGTTGGGGATTTTTCCCCTGTTGTATTTGTCACAACCATGTGATTATGAAACGAATTTTATGAAGCATGGCAAGTCAGTAGTACTAATTTATTAGTAGTAAAAACATGCCAAGCACTGAATAATACAAATGAAATAGATTAATTCTGTGAGAAGCTGGTCCATCCTGATACTCACCGATGTAGTTGGATTACTGTCTGATCATTTGACTGACGCTCGTAATTCAAGCACTAAGTATAGACTAGGATTGTGGTTTCTGCTCCTTAGATGTTGTAGGGAGGAAAAACAGCAACATGAGCTTCTAGTAGAACAGGACGGTATATTTCTTCATTCCTTCCCCCTGCCACCCCCCAACTACCCGTCCCCCCAAAAGTAGGGGAAAGACATACCTCTCTCTTTTCAAAATAAATGTCAAGCGTGGAGGTAGAGGGTGAGGCTATAGAAGTAGGTGCTGGTAGGAGACTGCCTTGGAGTATGTTCTTATATATCCTGTTGGCTGTCCATAGGGTGGACCTTGTTGTTTCCATTGTGAATAAATGCTCGCTGAAAATATGTATTTCCCCATGAATACCAGCTGGCATATTGCCATGTAACCTGATATGTTAAGAGCTGAACACTCCTTTCTTTTTCACCACTTTGTGGAAAGCACCTCCTGCGAACATAGCTGTTCTTTTACAGGAGCTGGTCTCGCTCTCTACCGCAGCTCTATTTTGAAACTGAGAAATATTTGCGGCAAAAGTTTCGTTTGCAATGGTGTGAAATGTTTGTTTCAACAAATAAATCTTTCTGAAGACTCTGGGGGGGGAAAAGAATTAATGATCAACTTCACTTATATTAGGAAATATCATAAAACTCATTAATGACAGAAGCAGCCCCAACGCTATGGTGTTTTCGTTCTACTCTCTTTTGCTTTTTTCTTATCCAGTGTCCTAAACCATAAATATAATTTGTTTTCTGAAGACTTTTTGGAAATAGCATATATCACTTGATGTTTGTACTACATTTGACAGTCCTATAGACATTCAAAGAGATAGTGAAGTGGAAATTTATTATTGCCTAAAAAATATTTTGAAAGCAGAAAAGGAACACTTGAATGAAAGATATTAGCCTCTAGAAAAAAAGTGTGATTTCTTATTTTTAAGCCATTTGACTGACTGTAGTTTTAATGCCTCCCTACTTCTATTTAACTAGGGGAAAAAAAAAAAAGCAGGAAGGATCTGAATTTTCTTTTAAAGCTCCAAAGGTAAGAGGAGAAAAACAAAGGAGTGTATTCTCACTTTGATTAAATCCACCCCAGCGTCAAGAGTTTCAGCAAGGCAAATGTGCTACGTGTAGTCTATTTCAGTGTAACTTTTGAGACTTGCATGTGATGAGTGCTCAGAGTCCTTTGCCTGGGAGGGTTAATTCCTCCCTCCAGAAGTTCAAGATTTAAAAAGTGTGCTAAGTGAAAGTAGCATAGAACAAAGTGCTTTGATACTGCACTGGATTTTTTTTTGTCTGACAACAAAGAAACACATTCATTGTATATAATGCATTTCTCACAGTTCTGGAAAAGCTCATTATTTATTCAGGAAGGAAGGTCAGCAAGGCCTGGCTAATCCAAGCATTTTGGTTTTTTAATTTCTTTCATAAAAGGGATGATTCTTGCCTCATGAAAAAAAAAGATTCATAGGAAAATGTGTGTGGCTTGCGGAAGGGAAAATGAATGGAAGATGCAAAGTGGGTATGTGTTCAGAGGAATTTTAAATCAGACCAGGTTGTATTTCTCAATTGCATTTTTTTGTTCTTCGTGATCACTGACACCAATATCACTTGCATTTTAATTTTCTTATCTGCGTTGTAACTGGCCTCTGGTTCTACCAAGTACTTCAGATGTATAAGCCTTTTTTTTTTTTTTGTAGGGCTGGGTCCTGTGAGAAAAACCTGTAATTTGAGACTTCCAAGGAAGAATTCTGGTATAGGAACTGGCAAAACCCCAAAAAGATGTAAAAACCAGAAAGACTGGAAACACGTGTATTAACAAAAGTTAAAATGATGATGGGTGAAGAGAAAAAAATTATACAGCAGGGGACAAGTTCAGGCGCTTTACCATTTTCAATTGGGAGAGCTAGTTCTTTAAACTTTTTCTCTGGAAACATGACCCTGAGGTTACGCAGACGTTATCTGCATCGTTTTAATGACCGAGGAACACCGATTCTATCAAGTAGGAAGGAAGAGGTATATGTAGTAGATGCCATGACCTCCAAGCCGCTTGGCACACAGTGCAGTCTACCATTTCCTGGACTGCGCCTCTGTGACGGATGCGCAATATTGCCTTTTGGTTTGTGCCCAATGTAATATAAGAAGCAACCGGCCTGTCCTTTTTTTTCTTACCACGTTGCTTCTTACCTTGTATATTGCCCTTGAAAAATTAAAAAGCCTATTAGATAGCTTAAATAATTTAATTAGAAGAAACCGAAGGGCCAGAACTCCTCCTCATCCTACTGGAATGAGAATAAAATGCCAAACTAAAGGAAATTTCGGTTCCCCAACACTTCATCCTGACAAGGTTCTAGTGCACAATGATAAAATTTTCCATTCTCAATTATTAAAATCCACTTCAGCAGCAATTCACAAATCTTGTGGAACACTATTATCTACTTTTAATAATTTGTTTCTAAGAGCATGTTGTTAAGGCTTCAACGTTAAAGGAAATGTAGCCAGGAAACGCTGATTTATTTTATTTTTTTTTAAGGCAGCACTGAAGGCTTTTTCTTATTGACATTGTTAGGGCAGCTGCCTCTGTTTTGATTTAGAGTTATTGTTCAGTGTAGCTGAGAGAGTGAACTGAGACACCGACAGTGTGGGAGTACGCCTCAGACAGAGATATCAAGTGAGCTATTTGAGCTGGTTATTAATTGTTAATTGTCTACTGATCCTTAAACTAGATACCTAAACTGAAAAGACCACTATCAGCAACCGATGCAAATTATATGGATCCTGTAGGGGTGCAGGCCCTACAAAATAAGTGGGATAATAAATTTTTTATTGCCTATTTGAGCTTTCATATCTAGGCAGTTGTCCTAGTGTGGGCCTCCAAACCCAAAGTTGTTCTGAATTCACTCGTAACTAGAAGATAACACTTGAATTGAAACTGCGTTAATGGCTGCATGTTGACCAGTTGTCCATAAATATTGTTGGGTTTCCGATGTCAAATATAGTTCCTCTAGGATAGCCCAGTACAAAAACTTGACTGACTTGGTGCTTACCAGGAGAACGGTCTCTATGCTACCCTGATGTTTCCATGTCTCTCTTGAACCACCTGCCTATTGTTCTTTAAAATTCTCAGCCTGACAGTTTTGAATGCTGTGGTGAGTTTAGAGCTTGTTGCTGGTACATCTCCATTCAGGTACTGCCTACCATTTTTCTGATGTAGTATTTTACTTTCCAGGAGAAGGCTTAGCATCTTCAAATGGCAGAAGAAAACGAAAGAAATAGATTCCGTCTGACTATTGCTCTTTCCAAGTAGCAGTGACTACAAGCCCAAAAGCTGAAAATATTTTTGTCTTTAGAGGTTGTATGGCTGTAGTTGTTTATTGTCAAATGCCAAAGCATGAGAGCTCCTCAGGCTGACCAGTCATTTGGGACGTCCTCCAGCCCCCAGATGAGCCCTGCTTGCCTTGTCTCTATGGAGGGTAGTTGTAGCAGTTTTCTTCAGTTGCTGCTGAGTGAAATAGCTGAAAATCTTCAAAAAAACCTTGCAAATCGGCCATAATGTCCTCTCTAACCAACGTCATTGGTTACTGTTGCTTGTAATGATGTGGATTGGGGTAGGGAGGCAGAGTAGGCACCTGGAGACTTCTATAGGATAGGGGCTTTAAGGTAGAGCCAAGCGGATCTGGAGGGGGCTTCTCGACAATAATGCTGTGGCTGTCCCTGCAGTGTGCGTGGAACAGGAAAAAACATCTCCTTCCTGTCCCTTTTTAAAACAGCCAAAACCAACTTCAAATTTATCATCCCCTCACAAGCATCCACAGCAAAACTGCCCAAGTAATAGTGATAATCATTGGGATACCAACTTAACTGAAGAGTTGGAGATCTTGTAGATCTTCTCTCTAAACTGGAAATTCTAGGTGCCATTTCAGCTATGCTGCTATTAAGACTTCAAGACAATACGATGCTATGGTTGTTCATGAAGGTTACCAGTACTGTTGTGGTTGAGGTTGTTATTGTTTGGTGAAGGAGTTACTTGTATTCAACACGATACAGATGCTGTATTTAATGATCAAACTCCTCAAAATGTCACCTATTTGCTTTCAGTGCTATGAGATAACGTGCTTTTGTTGGGATTTTGTAGTGCCAAGTTGGAGCAGTCCTTGGTTTATGTCCATGTATGATTTCCTTGATTATTGTGTATGCCAGAGGAGAGAAGCACTGCCGGAAACACGTTACATGATGTTGTTTGGTGACAAGATACGTTGTTCCCCTAAAATGAGCCTGTTTGGGTTTTTTTATTAAATAAAAAAAATGAAGTATTTGGCTACCTGTACATCAGAATTTTTTGGACAGAACTATGGTAGCTTAGGAGAAGAATGGGAGCAAAGACAACACTCACTCAAAGGGATGGATCAAGCTATGATCTTTAAAGCCAATATGTAAGGGTGGAGTAAACTTCAGTAGTCTGAGTCAGTCTCGGACATCAATGAGTAGGCCGCTTCCCACCCTTGGACATAATTCTCTTTTTGCAAAGGGTGGTGGCCATTCTTAAGGTGAAGACATCAAATTACATGTGTGTCCCCCCTTTTTTTTTTCCCCTCCCATTCTCACAAATGATCTCTTAATCATTGTCGAAAAAATCTTGCGCTGGCACCTCGCCTATCCCACAGTAGTCTGTCATGATGAACCAAAATGGTTTGGTATTGACGGTGCTCTTCGCATTACACAGATATCTGAGGACAGAATGCTAAATCTTTGATCCTTCTGGGTGCAGCAGCGCTTTTTGTCAAGTCACAGCACATGCTGCTGTTCCCTGCAACGTGGAAACCCGACTGAAAAGCTGCCTTTCCTCATGGAACGTTAAAAGTCTATACAAATGAATAAGGACATACCATTCTCTGAATAACAACTTGATGAATAAAATAGCAATTTAACTTGAACCACGTGGATTTTCTTTTTGTTTGGGTTTTTTAGGTGGTTTTCTGTTGTGGGTTTTTGTGTTGGTTTGTTTTGGTTTTTTTGCAAAGCCCTGGATGAAATACTTGCAGTGCATCTCCCACGTCCTTTGTGGTCTGTTTTTTCTGAGGCTTGGGTATGGATTTATTCAGTACTCTGGAAGCTACCAGCTGACATCCATTAACTATAGCTTTGTGTTGATAACACTTTCAGTACTATAACATACCAAATAATTTACTGTTTTCTCTATCCCACCTGGTATCATAAACTCTATTATCTATTTTTCTATTTCAAAGTGTAGTTTTATGTTTAACTGAAAGCCAGAACAGTCCTCTGTCAGATGTGATGTTTTTCAGTGCCTGAAATTGCAAATGCCAGCCTCATCTGTCTTCCATCTTGCCTTTTCCAGTCTTGCATAATGGAACTGCAGCAATTTCACCCATTTCCTTATTATTCTTTGATCCAGTATATCCGCAAGTCCCCTTTTGGAGACAAACATCAATAGGATAATTAGGGACTTAATTTCCTTTCATATACTTTGAGGTAAGACATTTAGCTAGTAAGGGGTAGTTGCATTTCTGCTTCAGTTTGCATTTTCTGTCTTACTGAATCAGCTGTACTTCAGCTTGGCTGAACGCGTTCTTGAATCCTTTGGGGATAAACCAAAACTCACCCAAGACTACCTCCTGGCTATGGTATCGTAATTCATATAACACTGCTGAGGAGAAATCTCAACACGAACACAAGCAATAACTCTAATGTCCTGTTCCTGATTACATGCTATTACATGTATGTGCATAAAACACTATTTTTAGTATTTTAGTGTAGCGTTCATTGTTTTCTTGGGCTTCACTGAAAAGTAGCAGTTGATATCTAGGGTGTCCTTTTTTTAAGTGTCAACTTTCCAAACTTTTACTCTATACGGTCTGCACTGTCCTTTCTTTTATGATTTTTTTTCTTTATCTCTAACTGTTAATTAGAATATTGAGTTTCTTCCCTCACCATAATGGGCACATATTTCTCACCAACTCAGATTTTAAAATAAGCAGAAATCTTTCACAAGCCTTAAACTGATGCCCCTGTGATTTACAATGGTTTGCTAAGAGCCCCTCAAAATATGGTAGCAGTTTGTTCTTATCAACAAAAGCTGAAAAACTGTTTCTTTTGAAGAGGGATAAGTGCCAATCTGCTAATTGCCTTCCCTTCTCCTTTGATCTTTCTGACCAGTTTTTCTTAACATTGCAGGACTTCTCTGAATTCAGAAGTGAAAGGAGGCGTCTTCTAATCAGTGTTAATGCTCTGCATAATTCTTTTTCCCCAAAGAAGCCACTTCATAGCTCAGCTGAGCAAATGTGTTTGAAAACACAATCTGGGTCATCTAAACAATAAAGCAGCCAGATGTCAGGAAGTATGTTCCCTTCCAGTTTTCTTTCCAAGGCAAAATTTAGGAAGTTAAAGCAGATTTAGCATGTGTATTTGCGTGGGTATGAGAGATTTTGTAACTCATTAAATAGTATATCCTGTTCTGGTTGTACCCTTGGTGGTGAGGATGCGGGCCATCGATGGGGTCCACTAAGACGCTGTTGACCTCCTTGCTTTGGCATAGGAGTACGCAATAAAGATGAAGCTGCAAAGTTGCTGACAGATGCACTTCCTATCATTCATCTGATCTGAAGAGACTCTGAATCAACAGAATGAAGATCTCAGGGCTACCTCGCTGCAAACAGCTACGCCCTTCAGAATGATACCTTTGTCCTTCAGCGTTCGTTCAAGTGCTTTTGGAAAACGATAGCCTGAGCATTAAAATAGCACAGAGCATCCAAGTCCTCAAGAGTAGGGGGGGAAAAAATACAGATTTAACATAAAATGATACAGCATTGTTCTCTTCTTTTATCCCTTTTGTCTTTCATTTCAAACAGGGGTGGTTTTTTTTTTTATTGGTAAGGCTATTCCTTCTCTAGCTGCATCATTGTGTTTAATTGCTTATGCTCTGTTTTGCGTGTTGTATATAAAATTTAAACCTATGTACGCGCAAGTCCCTTCCCTACTGCAACTACGGAAATACACAGTCCAGTTCAGATGCCATCAGTGATTGCAAATAAAAGCATTGACAGCTTACATCTCAGAAGTTGATCCTGTTAAATCCCTGTCTGGTCCAAGCCCGTCCACTGAATTTCATCTACAGCTGTTTTCCAGCTGAGTTTGGTTGAAAGCTGTTTCATTCATAGCTTACTGCAAATCCCAAATCATAAATGCAAACTTAAATATAGGAAGAAAAAGGCAGAAACTAAGAAAATCTTTCATGAATGCACCTTCTTATAGCTGAAAGGCAGTTCTGGGATTAATGTTTTGCAATCTAATGAGAGGTAACGCTGCTATGTGGTGTCTTCTCTAGAAACAGGGAATGCAAGTTTGACAGGTAAACATTTGTTTTGCACAATTCCTGAGTGATGGGCAATGAATGTTCCATACGCAGCGGAGCGAAATTGGGTGCAACTTCCTTTGTAAATAACTATAATCTGTCTCTTAATAGGCTATAGTTATCAAGTACAGTAACAGTTTCTACTAAGGGGGTATTGCTGAGTGATAAGTAATAATGACATTCTTGTATGGTTATGTAATCTATGTATTACATGTGAAATCAACACTAGGTGTCATAAGGAATGCTTCAGCAGTGGCACTTAACAGTTTGTTGTTTAAAATTGGATTTACCAATTTGACATTTCTTATAAGTGTAAAAAGGAGTGCTGTGGAGATTGGAAGTGTGCGGTGCTGAATGCACGGTGTTGGTTGACAGCCGGCTGAACATGAGCCGGCAGTGTGCCCAGGCGGCCAAGAAGCCCAATGGCATCCTGGCCTGTATCAGAAATGGTGTGGCCAGCAGGAGTAGGGAAGTGATCGTGCCCCTGTACTCGGCACTGGTGAGGCCGCACCTCGAAGACTGTTCGGTTTTGGGCCCCTCACTACAAGAAAGACATTGAGGTGCTGGAGCGTGTCCAGAGAAGGGCAACGAGGCTGGTGAGGGGTCTGGAGAACAAGTCTTATGAGGAGCGGCTGAGGGAACTGGGGTTGTTTAGCCTGGAGAAAAGGAGGCTGAGGGGAGACCTCATCGCTCTCTACAACTACCTGAAAGGAGGTTGTAGCGAGGTGGGGGTCGGTCTCTTCTCCCAAGTAACTA
>NW_008795677.1:1105436-1106602 GCF_000699145.1 Aptenodytes forsteri | reverse complement strand
ATGAACCAAAATGGTTTGGTATTGACGGTGCTCTTCGCATTACACAGATATCTGAGGACAGAATGCTAAATCTTTGATCCTTCTGGGTGCAGCAGCGCTTTTTGTCAAGTCACAGCACATGCTGCTGTTCCCTGCAACGTGGAAACCCGACTGAAAAGCTGCCTTTCCTCATGGAACGTTAAAAGTCTATACAAATGAATAAGGACATACCATTCTCTGAATAACAACTTGATGAATAAAATAGCAATTTAACTTGAACCACGTGGATTTTCTTTTTGTTTGGGTTTTTTAGGTGGTTTTCTGTTGTGGGTTTTTGTGTTGGTTTGTTTTGGTTTTTTTGCAAAGCCCTGGATGAAATACTTGCAGTGCATCTCCCACGTCCTTTGTGGTCTGTTTTTTCTGAGGCTTGGGTATGGATTTATTCAGTACTCTGGAAGCTACCAGCTGACATCCATTAACTATAGCTTTGTGTTGATAACACTTTCAGTACTATAACATACCAAATAATTTACTGTTTTCTCTATCCCACCTGGTATCATAAACTCTATTATCTATTTTTCTATTTCAAAGTGTAGTTTTATGTTTAACTGAAAAGCCAGAACAGTCTTCTGTCAGATGTGATGTTTTTCAGTGCCTGAAATTGCAAATGCCAGCCTCATCTGTCTTCCATCTTGCCTTTTCCAGTCTTGCATAATGGAACTGCAGCAATTTCACCCATTTCCTTATTATTCTTTGATCCAGTATATCCGCAAGTCCCCTTTTGGAGACAAACATCAATAGGATAATTAGGGACTTAATTTCCTTTCATATACTTTGAGGTAAGACATTTAGCTAGTAAGGGGTAGTTGCATTTCTGCTTCAGTTTGCATTTTCTGTCTTACTGAATAGGCTGTACTTCAGCTTGGCTGAACGCGTTCTTGAATCCTTTGGGGATAAACCAAAACTCACCAAGACTACCCTCCTGGCTATGGTATCGTAATTCATATAACACTGCTGAGGAGAAATCTCAACACGAACACAAGCAATAACTCTAATGTCCTGTTCCTGATTACATGCTATTACATGTATGTGCATAAAACACTATTTTTAGTATTTTAGTGTAGCGTTCATTGTTTTCTTGGGCTTCACTGAAAAGTAGCAGTTGATATCTAGGGTGTCCTTTTTTT
>NW_008795677.1:1103332-1105368 GCF_000699145.1 Aptenodytes forsteri | reverse complement strand
CTTTATCTCTAACTGTTAATTAGAATATTGAGTTTCTTCCCTCACCATAATGGGCACATATTTCTCACCGACTCAGATTTTAAAATAAGCAGACATCTTTCACAAGCCTTAAACTGATGCCCCTGTGATTTACAATGGTTTGCTAAGAGCCCCTCAAAATATGGTAGCAGTTTGTTCTTATCAACAAAAGCTGAAAAACTGTTTCTTTTGAAGAGGGATAAGTGCCAATCTGCTAATTGCCTTCCCTTCTCCTTTGATCTTTCTGACCAGTTTTTCTTAACATTGCAGGACTTCTCTGAATTCAGAAGTGAAAGGAGGCGTCTTCTAATCAGTGTTAATGCTCTGCATAATTCTTTTTCCCCAAAGAAGCCACTTCATAGCTCAGCTGAGCAAATGTGTTTGAAAACACAATCTGGGTCATCTAAACAATAAAGCAGCCAGATGTCAGGAAGTATGTTCCCTTCCAGTTTTCTTTCCAAGGCAAAATTTAGGAAGTTAAAGCAGATTTAGCATGTGTATTTGCGTGGGTATGAGAGATTTTGTAACTCATTAAATAGTATATCCTGTTCTGGTTGTACCCTTGGTGGTGAGGATGCGGGCCATCGATGGGGTCCACTAAGACGCTGTTGACCTCCTTGCTTTGGCATAGGAGTACGCAATAAAGATGAAGCTGCAAAGTTGCTGACAGATGCACTTCCTATCATTCATCTGATCTGAAGAGACTCTGAATCAACAGAATGAAGATCTCAGGGCTACCTCGCTGCAAACAGCTACGCCCTTCAGAATGATACCTTTGTCCTTCAGCGTTCGTTCAAGTGCTTTTGGAAAACGATAGCCTGAGCATTAAAATAGCACAGAGCATCCAAGTCCTCAAGAGTAGGGGGGGAAAAAATACAGATTTAACATAAAATGATACAGCATTGTTCTCTTCTTTTATCCCTTTTGTCTTTCATTTCAAACAGGGGTGGTTTTTTTTTTTATTGGTAAGGCTATTCCTTCTCTAGCTGCATCATTGTGTTTAATTGCTTATGCTCTGTTTTGCGTGTTGTATATAAAATTTAAACCTATGTACGCGCAAGTCCCTTCCCTACTGCAACTACGGAAATACACAGTCCAGTTCAGATGCCATCAGTGATTGCAAATAAAAGCATTGACAGCTTACATCTCAGAAGTTGATCCTGTTAAATCCCTGTCTGGTCCAAGCCCGTCCACTGAATTTCATCTACAGCTGTTTTCCAGCTGAGTTTGGTTGAAAGCTGTTTCATTCATAGCTTACTGCAAATCCCAAATCATAAATGCAAACTTAAATATAGGAAGAAAAAGGCAGAAACTAAGAAAATCTTTCATGAATGCACCTTCTTATAGCTGAAAGGCAGTTCTGGGATTAATGTTTTGCAATCTAATGAGAGGTAACGCTGCTATGTGGTGTCTTCTCTAGAAACAGGGAATGCAAGTTTGACAGGTAAACATTTGTTTTGCACAATTCCTGAGTGATGGGCAATGAATGTTCCATACGCAGCGGAGCGAAATTGGGTGCAACTTCCTTTGTAAATAACTATAATCTGTCTCTTAATAGGCTATAGTTATCAAGTACAGTAACAGTTTCTACTAAGGGGGTATTGCTGAGTGATAAGTAATAATGACATTCTTGTATGGTTATGTAATCTATGTATTACATGTGAAATCAACACTAGGTGTCATAAGGAATGCTTCAGCAGTGGCACTTAACAGTTTGTTGTTTAAAATTGGATTTACCAATTTGACATTTCTTATAAGTGTAAAAAGGAGTGCTGTGGAGATTGGAAGTGTGCGGTGCTGAATGCACGGTGTTGGTTGACAGCCGGCTGAACATGAGCCGGCAGTGTGCCCAGGCGGCCAAGAAGCCCAATGGCATCCTGGCCTGTATCAGAAATGGTGTGGCCAGCAGGAGTAGGGAAGTGATCGTGCCCCTGTACTCGGCACTGGTGAGGCCGCACCTCGAAGACTGTTCGGTTTTGGGCCCCTCACTACAAGAAAGACATTGAGGTGCTGGAGCG
>NW_008795677.1:1021006-1103135 GCF_000699145.1 Aptenodytes forsteri | reverse complement strand
GCCCAGGGAAGTGGTGGAGTCCCCATCCCTGGAGGTATTTAAAAGACGTGTAGATGAGGCGCTTAGGGACATGGTTTAGTGGGCATGGGGGTGTTGGTCGACAGTTGGACTCGATCTTAGAGGTCTTTTCCAACCTTAATGATTCTATGATTCTATACGTCAGTGAGATGTGTATCTAATACTGCAGATGAACATACTTCTTACGCTGTCCCTTACACTAAGCATTCTTGTTACTTAAGCGTTAACAACGGTGCAAGTCATCTCCAAAAACGAGTCGTCTCCTTATAGCTCCTTTCTTGGCTATCCTTTAGTGCACTAAAAATTATGGAATACATAGGACGGTGTCATTAAAAGAGACTTATATATTGATAGTATTTATGTAAACAATTTGAAGTAATTTGACATTTCCCCTTCTGTGGGGCAGCTGCCATATCTCTAGTGGAGTTAATACATCCCCTCCGGTGTGGGTACTGTGGCACAGCTCTAAAGAGCAGTGTGGCACTTGGGTAATTTTCTTTTTCCTATGACAGTGTGCTTTTCTATTTGCTACCCTTTTTCTAATAGCATTCAGTCTATAAATCAGACTTTGGTCAGTGAAACTGATACAAGTATGAGAATAGTGTTACTTGCTCTAGGCATCACTCACACAACTTATGAGTGACTTAAGTGCATATTGCTTTCATACGTCCTTTTTTCCCTCTGTTTATGAGAGAGGCACAGAGAAAATCGTGAACTAAAATTAAATAATTACTTCACATGTATACTGCATGATGTTGCTAATGAGTTCTACGTTGTAAATGCGGTATGTATGGTTGCCTTGACTGAAGTCCTGTTTCTATCATAAAATGATCCAGTGGAACAAATGCAATGCTGGTATCTATTGTTGCTGTTCTGCTCTCTCTTATGGTAACACATCTTTTAAATTTCCCAGCCAATAACTACGTTTTGCTTTCTTAAAGAGTGGACAGTGGTTCATCTTAGGCTGTATCTGAGTTCAAATGCTAGGTAATTTGGATTTTTTTTCTTCTTGCAGAACTATGAGATTACACTGACGTTTATCCCCGCTATTTTGTTACGCTACCTTGAGACATTTCTTTTGTTGCATATCCACACGCTTCTGTCTATCCCCTAAATAATTTTTCAGAATTCTAAGCCACTGTCACAGGGACCGATGTTTTCCTACGTGCTCCTATGGTTTGATTTTTTTTTTTAATTTTTTTTCCTTTTTCTCTGTAGTGGGACGCAGTAAGAGCTTGGATCTGGTAATTAAGCTACCACACTGCCATGGTTCCTTGCCTTGCATTTTGTCTAGGTTACTTTCAAACAAATAGTTGGCAGAAGTGAAGATACATTGCTGACGCTTGTTTCCAGCTGTGAATGCAAATAGTCTGCATGTTTGAAGCTGCAGCAAGCAGGCATGGTGCTGCCATTTTATAGAGCTTTTGATACCTGGTAATATGAAAAAGGAGGATCAAGATCGTGGTAATTTGCTAGTTCTGTTTGCAGAGTAATTTTCAAGAAAGGCTGTGCTTTTTGTGATTACTTCAGTGTAAGTTAGTGGCTTAGAAATGGAGTAACCCCAACTGGTGATGTAACTTTGGGGTGAAGACTCATTCGGCTCTCCTGGCTGGTTCTTTTGTTCTTACTGGGTTAATTTTTCATTAATCTTGTTGACATTTAGTTGAAGGTGAAACTGTAAATTGGAGTAGGTTTCTTAATACTCTTCTGCACTGGATAATGCAATAGGCATGTGCATCATGTAACATATTTGATTTCTGCCATCTTCATAATGCCAATATTGGGGAAAGGGCCTGAAGAGGCAGACCGCAGGAGAATGAACAAAATTTAGCTTAGAGAATGAAAGTGGCTGAGGATGTTAAAGGTCACTGATGGCTGTTGATTTGATAGAGCAGGAAAACAAATTTTTAGGCTGTGAGTCTCTCAAACCCATTTCGAATGTAGTGATGAGAAGAAGGGGGGTAAGTGGTAAGGAGACAGTGTCTTTGATCCATACAGTCTGGTAGCAGGCAGACTATTTAAACAGAAGAGGGGTAAAATACTTTTAACTCCTTTCTCCACGTAACAACAAATAGAGCATGTAACACGAACTGGCACACCTCCCTGTAGCAGCATTTCCACGTTGGCTGCTGACCTTCTTTCACAGCAGTTTGTACAACTATCGAAACACAGTGATTGAAGTCCTCTTGAAATCTTCTGTTTAGACGCAATGGCACTACAGGGTTTCTTAACAGATGTGGATTTTTGCTGTTACCTTGACAGCTGTGTGGATATCAGACCCTTGCATCTTTCTTGTGCTCCATGATGGCACTGATCACAAAACTACAGTGATGGTAGGGATCCTCTTAACATCTTGATCTCTGCTACTACTGTTAGAGCTCCTTTCATTGACTTGTCATTAGAAGCAGCTTAGGGGTGCCTCCTTTTCATCTGCTGAATGTTACCTTGGAAATACCTGCATTCCAGAGAGCCCTCTGTGCCTGGGATTGAACTGGCAGGGCTCCAGCGAGAGCAGCCAAGTCTGGGAGTAGCTTTCATTACAGAATGGGGAGAACAGGAGGAGAAGAGGGGTGGCTTTAGTGGGTAGGCAAAATGACTGTTGCCTCTCATCACAGGGGAGATGATACCTAGTTGGAATGATCCTGAAGCAGCGGAGAGCATAAAAATATACAAAGGCTGATCCAGTTTACTTACAAAGCAATACTGACATGACTGAAAGAGTAGTTACAGGCACGTCCCTATGAATTGTAAAGCAAAGTATCTCTGTGAACCTGAGACTCCTTTTGTCAAGAGCATACTTTCTTCACTATAATGTCTCGTCATGTGTTTCAAAAAATGTTTGTGCTGTGGGTATGACTTATGTTCAGACTTGTCAACTAGTTAATAAAATGCAACATCCCTCTGGAGATATAATGTATAATGATAGAATTAGGGATCTGTAGAAATATACAGTATATTTGAAAATAATTTAGGAAAAGGTGCTTGAAAGTAGGTATATCCTGATGACAACTGTTTTTTCAAATTCAAATTAACACACAATCCTACTTTTGGGGAAGAAAAAAAAAAACACAAAACAGTAACAATACTTGACGTATCCTGTCAAAAATGGGTGAGCAGGGGGAATACGAGAAATTATCCTGTGTACAATCCTACTTTTGGGGAAGAAAAAAAAACACAAAACAGTGACAGGATACGTCAAGTATTGTTAAAAATGGGTAAGCAGGAGGAATACGAGAAATTATCCTGTGAAACGGCATCAGGCAAAACTGAGAGTATCAAGGTGGTGGTCTTCTAGGGGATGAGGAGTGTGTGATTGTTTTTTGTAAAGGACCAATGGAAAATGAAGTGTGATTCAGGGTGTTTCAGAGATCTTGATTAATTTTGTGAATTTGATCTGAAATCAAACATTAATGGCATCTCTTTGACTGCTGGCACTGGTGTCATGATTCTCACTGCAAACCTGTTACAAATACCAGGTCTATTCCATACCGTGCCATTCTGTACTACCACCGGGAAAGTGCGCTCCGGTGCTTAGTAGTTTGTTTCCCAAGAACTTTTGCAACTTGCAATTCTTCCATACTTCTTTAAGGCGTCTGTTAGACTTATATTTTTAGGTACGTTCACCAAAGCGTTGCCAACCTCTGTCTATAACTTCAGCACAGAGGAATGCACTTCTGGGTGCTGCTTTCAGTAGAACAGGAAATGTGAGTCTTGAACGAGGAGAGGCCCAACCTTCCAACTTCATGTCAGGTGGCTCTTCCTTCAGTTTGGGCTTGTGCCAGGAAGGTTGCTTAAGCACTTAGGTGAATGCTGTAACTTAAGACAAGCGCCTTTTCAGTTCAATATCAGTCAAACGTTAAATGTTTTCACTACCTTTTTGCCTTCTGTCTGCTGTTGAAAATGGTCTGTTGTGTTTTCTGTCCGCTTCTGGTTTATACTGGTCAGTACAGCTTTGGCTTCAAGAAAACGAATTTTATTCCATAAAACTGATTTTTCCATTCCCTTCTTGTTTTAAGCTGCGCTTAAGTAAACTCTGTGTAATCCTTTAGCGAAGATGGTGCAGTCATTCTGTGTAGCAAGAAAAAATGCTAAGTCTATGAAAAATCTAATCTTTTTGTCCTGCATAGTGTAATCATAAACATACATGGATTGTAAGTATTAATTACTGAAAAAAGTGGTAGTGCCATCTATTGTTATAACTGCTTGGTGCTTTGCATCCTAAAATCCCGTCTTGTAGCATGTTACAGTATTTCCTCTTTTCAACAGCTTGATCTGAAATTTTCCATGTATTTTTGCCTGCCTGTGGCTAGTGATGTTATAATTTTGGCTACGATATGTAGTCCATTTGAAAAGAGAGCTCAGGAAGAATATGCTACTTTGCCAATGTTAAAGAACAAAATGTTAAGGATCAGTAAAGCTTTACTACCTCCATTCTAAAAAGCAGGAATTTAGCATTTGATAGAGGAGTAGTTCATTGGAAAAAATCTATTTCAGAAACGTGACAGATCTTTACGTGCTTCACAGAGACTCGTTACAGTTTGGAAGCTAAATTCTGCTAAGATTGTGTGCTGTATATACCACAGCCCAGGACTGCAATCATTAAGAAACTCTTTCCTGCAATTTAATCTCCTAACAGGTAGAGGTGATTGTGGCACTGATTGTTTCTGGAACCGAGAACCCCAGGAATCGGTTCCTGCCTGTAACTGAAGGCTGTACTGTAGTGTATGCATAGAAGGGAGCAAAATTAACTTCAGTGCTCTATACTTCACTTTTGACTTTGCAGTGTGAACGTTCCTTTAACTACTTTTTGGCAGTAATGCACGTCTATTCTTAGGTATGTACCTGTTCTACTCTGTCATTAGTATACTAAGGAAAGCGATTGCAAGAAAATGAGGGAGTTTGTGGAAAACAGCAGGAAGTCAAAAAGTAGAAGAAAAACTTGGAGGTGCTGAGATCTTTCCCTGTTATTATCAGCGTCATTCACTTTCTTACTGATACTTTGGCACAATTAATATCGGGAACCTAGTGCCAAAAGCTCTCTTTTCCAAACGGAGAAACAAAAATGAAGTTATTGAGTGGGCGTGTCACAGGGATTTGTCGTAGTTTCTGAGGTAAGATTATCTTTTGTGAGGTTTTGCGAAGGAAAATTTTCTGTATAGGGTGTCCCCCGTCATAATGGGTGACACTCAGTGATTGCTCTTCTCCCTGTCCTGCCCACTGCTTCTAGTATGGTTCCCTACAGGCTTGTGTGCTGTGTGACGTTCCAAAGCCCGACTGATCAAATAACAAGTAAAATTACTAAATATACAAAGTTTAAGATTATGTCTAAAGGCACTTAACTAGCTTCTCTCTTATAGGTAGGGATTTGAATGGTGACTTTCTGTTCCAAAGTTTGTACGCAGAACAGAAGCTCAGAACAGGTTCATCTGTCTTCATTATGAGCATTCTCCTACTTGCTACGGAAGTACAGGAATCATATCCCAATGTGGCTTCTCCAAACGGAACAAAAGATAAACTAGTACGAATAATCCATTCATAATGTTAGAGATTCCAGGTATAAATCAAGTGCTGTATTTTAACTGCAGCCGAATTTTACCACTGAAAATAGCATGTGGATAGATTTTATCTTATGTCTTTGAAATTTGCAGATTATGTCAATCTGTAAGATATGTTTGAACTACAAACATAGTTTGATGTTGTACTATGAGATTCTGTGGCTTGTGCTACACGGGAGGTCATACTGTACCTTTTTCTCCTCCTGACCCATGAATAAGGGGTGGGAAGGAATAAAAATTAGAGTTAGAAGTATGCCCAATAAACTCTGAGATGCTAAGAGTTAATAAGGAGCATTAGGGAGTCGGTCACATTGACAAATTAAGCATGCACTTTCCATGGAAAACCAGAGTTTACGTATACGTTTATCTGGTAAAACATTACAGTATAGGAACTGTATCATTTACCTCTTGATTTGCTTTGATTCCCTTTGAATTAAATACAGTTTTACTTTTTTTAAAAAAGAAAAGATTCAATGACTTAAGGAAATAGAAGTGATGCCACAAGCCATTCAAGAGAAAATAAGAATGAAATTTGTAAGTCAGAATAGTGTAGCAAAGGATGAAGGTAGCACAGGGCAGGTCTATGCCAGCTGCAGAGGAACAAAAGCTGGTCTTGCACGCCAGCGAGGTAAAAGCGAGCTTCAGCTTGGAAGCTGAATCTGTTGCACTATAAGCTTATCCTGCCATCAGGATAACGTGAAGCTGGACTCGACAAACTGTATCCTGTGCTGCTTCGAACCGGGTGATCGACCAGGGAAAAGAGTGTCTTCGCTAGCTCGGACTGCTTCCTTGCAGTGTCACAGGGAAACAGTGCATGCAGAAACCTTTGCGTTCCTCAGTCAGCCACGTAACCGATAAGACCTGTGTTAGGGTAGAGCTGTGTTGCAGAGCCAAACTGAGCTTTTTTGTGTGTGTGCGCGCTAAATATTGGAAATCTTGGTACTTCCTTCCTCTCCTGTTTAAGGAGAGTATTTAATTTAAGTATTTAATACCCTTACAGTGCTGAAGGATTGCTCTCATCCCTAAACATGTCCTGTTTTGTAACTCTGAGACAAGAAATACCGCTTGCATCAGCCTGACCTTCAAAAGTATTTGTGAGACACAGATTTTATTCAGATTCTAGATGGCTACCTAGTGTTTATTACGTAATAAATTGTGACTCATATTGTTAGCTTTATACAGTCATCACCTGAAAACACACATACACAATTATTTTTTTTTTAGCTACCAAAATAATTGGAATTGTTCCTCTGAGTGGTATGTGGCTCTCTTTTGTACCCCGTATTACTACCCTACATTGTATTCTGTTACACTATTGTACCCAGTTGAACTTGATGGAATACATTATGCAAATCTGTGACCGCTTCTTGTGTATCAGCAAGAGAGATCTCTGAAACGTAAGCACTGCTGCAGAGTTACTGATTAAAGTCAGACGCAGTCGAGCACTAGCACAGTCCACCCTTTGTGAGAGGAAAGGGTGTTGTGGGTAGTATGGAGCCTTAACTGCGAACTTAACCTTAATAATGCAAAACAATTAAAATTTGCTGGGTTTAATGATCTAATCAGCAGTTTCCAGTGACCGAAATAGGAGATGTTCTCCGAGAGTGGGAATGTTTGAGAAAATACTGTAATACGTACATAGCAGTGCTGAGGTGGGAGGAAATCAACTAATGGGACAGTCCAAGACTTTGGGGAAAGTGGTATGTTAGAGAAGCGAGGAAAACCGTACCACACCGGCTTGATCCTGTGTTCTGTTTCCTAGCACTGGACAAGGATAAAAAGTAAGGATGGATGCCACTAGGCAGAGAATCATAAAACTGCAGGACCAGAGAAGGGGAGTCAGAGGAGAGATGGCAGGCAGTCCTCCATGGGAGTGCAGCAAAGGAAAAGAAGTTATCGTGGGAAAATGGGAGAGGCAAAGCTGGGGTTGTGCAATGTACTAGAGCTGAAATAATCATTGGTTGGGATAGGCCTACTTGATTTCAGCTGAACAGTGCCTCAAGGAAGAAGCCAGGGCACAGAATACATGCACAGCTGAAACTGGGTTTGAGTTATCTGTGAGGGCCATCACTGGGGGCATGTGATGATGGGGCAAATGAATGGGTGCTTTTCACTTACAGGCAAATCATGATTCTTCTGTTTATAATTCTTTGCCCAAGCTGACATGCTTGATGATGTACGTTTGTGAACCTTGCAGTTAGGGATGTGGTAACTGGATGTTTTGACAAGCCACAGCCTCATTTGATACTAAGTGAACTCAGCTCCCAGTTGAGCCATGAGCTTATTGAACTATGGCATATCATTTATCACGTAGTGGCATAGTCAGATACTTCAGGTGCTGCTGTCTTTGCCAGATATTCAAATTCTCTAATCTGGCTAGGAAAAGTAAAACGGCATGCTTGCTGTTGCTACAGCACATCAGTGTTTTGGACTCTGCTACAGTCTTGCAGTTGCTACCCTCATTGATGTCGTGGTGAGATAATTTGCAAAAGAGTGAGCTTGTTCTTCATCGTGCACCTCCATACAGACCTATGCCTATTATGTGGGGTGTGAAATCACATCCCGGTATTGAGGTCTGTATGTATTCCCCAACCTGGAACGGGGATGAGACTTGAATATATCCTTTCCTGCTCCCCTGCAGTGATCGAAGTTCTACGTACTCTGTTTTACCTTGAGGACAACTGGGAGATCAGAGCTATAGCGTGTGTCATTGAAACCACATCAGCCTTGCTGCCTAGACTGCTACAGAGATTTAGTGCTATGAAGGCATCGCTTTTGTCTTACAGCTGAACCGTTGTACGCTCCACTTCTGTTCTCACCGTCTACGTTCTTTCTAACCCATATGCATCTATCCCATTTCCATCCCGTATGCATCCTGTCCTTATACTCCACATCCCTGCAGGTAGGAAAGAGCCGGCAGAATCATGTATGTGTGGCAAAAACACTGGGATGAATTTAGGACTGAAGTAGAACAAAACGCTCCTGTAGCAGGAAGCAAGGAAAGGAAGAGATTTGTGACTTCTAAGGTCTAGCTCTCCTCCTCATCCCAGGCTGAGCGATAAGTCTGAGACGGACCTGCATTCTCAAGGCCACTGAGAATGGCATTCTCCATGGGCTTGCTGAGGTTGAAAGATCCACGTATCAAAAAAGGTTGTCTCTGTCTCATGTGATGATAAAGTTTGAGTTGACTTAAAGAATTAATTCAGGATTCTAAAAAATAAATGACAATTTGAGATCCTTCCTAAGGTTTTTGGGGTGACTTCTTAGCTACCGTGTACACTGAAAAGATGATAAAAAGCCCCTAAATACAGAAATGTGTCGTATTGAAAATGAGTTGGATGTATGCTCCTTAGGCCTTGTGTGTCATTTGCTTGTTTATTTTTTTTATTTATTGTGGGACACTGGTTAGGCCCTAACCAGCACTGATTAAAAAAAAGAATAATCTTTGGTTTGTTAACTACTTGAACTATTTTGCAGAAATACAAGCTGTGGGTTGTATGGCTGGAGTAGGGGTGTATTCATAAGACGTTTATTGGGAGGGTGAACTTCATGATGAGCTTGTTCATCGCTCAGCTTAAGTCCTTACTTTTCCAGGACAGCATGTCTTTTTTTTCTGAGGTTTTACAAAATAGAAAGTACAGTTCCAGGATTTATGATTATGAAACTCTAAATTGTACGTCCAAGCAAACGTAGAGGTGACAACTTTGAAAAGGGATAAACACTTAGAAATCAGTTGGCAAGGCTGCAGCTAAGTCACATTCATATGCTTACACCAAACAAAATGTAGGACAATTTTCAATATCCCGTGATTGTATTCTCAGTCTGAACCTTTCAGAGCTGTCTTAGGTGATGAACAAGGTGTTGTGTTCAGCTAACAGATTTGTTGCAAATTCTTTTCCTCCCAGCTCATTAACTACTGTCAACAATTGCGACAAGTTTGGTGATTCACACCCACCTAAGCAGTTAGCCAGAAATGGTGGGAGCAGGGGAGTTGTGCAAAAAAAAAAAAGTATGATAAACTCCGTGCCCTATACGGATCGGGTACTGTCATTTGCAACAGCCGTCAAGTCTGCTGTGCCAAGAGGTTTCTTTGGCTTTTGACAAAAGGTTGCTGAAATTGGTCTTCCTTGCTCTTACTTTAGGGGGTTCATCTGCTTGGTTCGCTGAGCAGCTGTAGTACCAAGGAGACCGGTCACACTCTGAACGCGGATAGCACTTTTTAAAATTTGTTTTACTGAGTGTTTATCAGTAAGGTAGCCTATGCATGAGCACAAACTTCTCAAGAGTGTGCAAATCCTATTGGGATGTAAATTAAGTGCTTGTGAGGAAGCTCTTACTTTAGGGGGTTCATCTGCTTGGTTCGCTGAGCAGCTGTAGTACCAAGGAGACCGGTCACACTCTGAACGCGGATAGCACTTTTTAAAATTTGTTTTACTGAGTGTTTATCAGTAAGGTAGCCTATGCATGAGCACAAACTTCTCAAGAGTGTGCAAATCCTAGTGGGATGTAAATTAAGTGCTTCTGAGGAAGAACTGATTTTCTTTGTTTGTGTGTTATCTATTTCCATGCGTATTAGAGAAGGCTTATTGTGGCTTCAGAATCTCATTTCACAATGAAGTAATGATCCTAAGAAAAGGACAAAGCTCTTCGGCATTCACATTGCACCACTATCCTCTTTCTGTAGAAACGATTTCCTTGAGCACAAACCAGTGCTTGCACTTAATGTGAAATGACATGAATTGCCCATGCTGGGTCTACGTTACAAACAGCTCCGAGGTCCCATGGCACATTCAGTTACGCGGAGCCTGCCAGGTTGCCACAGAATCAAAACAGTCGAGCGTGGTTCTAATTTTAAAAGTTGGTTAGTGGTCTCAGTAATGTAATTATCAAACTTTGGGGAAAAGTGGTGAAATCACTCTTGCCCCGAGGAGTGGGTTTATATGCCCTCAGAAAGTGACAGTCTCTGAATTTAGGCTCCCATAACCTATTTGAGGCCGTAACCAGCCCACTGTGGATGTAGAGGAACTACCCTCCATTGCTGTCTCTCTGCTTCCACGCAGCGTATGATTCTATCCCTAGGAAAGAGAAATCGGTCCTGAATATTTGGGAAACTCGGGCCAGGATCTCAAATGACTTCAGGCTGACTGCATTTGCATTGCTACACACACGCGTGCGCGGATGCGTGCGCACGCAGAGGCTTCTGCTTAGATGCTTATCATTCTTCTGCAGTTTATTGCAGTAGGCTGTAGATGATGCTGACTCTCAGAAGCCTAAAGAATGTCTTAGCAACACGCATTCCCTCCCAGACAGTCAGTGGGCTTTTACAGGAATGTACGCAGACCTCCCCTGCCGCTTTATCTTCCAAAGAATACACAATGTCTGTATTGGAGATCACTCACATAATTAGGCACAGTTTGTCTTTTATAGAGGGAGTGATTATATTTTCAAAACCCGGTAGTTTCTTTTAAGACCACGAACGTATACGCTGTTTGATATTTTGATAGACTTAGAATATTGACCCATAACAAGTGTTTGTGACAGTATTCTTCAATGCAGTTTAAAATGCCTTTTAGTAGCTTTAGTTGCCAGAAACAGCTGCCCACTGCAGCAAGTAGGCTGAAGGCATTTGTTTTCACTTTAAAATAAAAAAATGGGAAGAAAAGAAAGAAAAAGTATATTGACTGTAGTTGTAGGAGTAAAGCTCTATGCTATTCAGTAATAACTGTTCATGAAAGATTGCTTCTGTTTACTAAAGCAAATGTTGCGTATCGTGGAGTTTGAGCTAACTGTTTAGTTCCACCGTACAAAAAATGAGTAGGTGTCCTGGAAAACAGCTCTCTGCCAATGTCCAGACTGGAGCAAATGAACTCAAAAAAATGTGTGTAGGCCACACAGTCATCTGAGGATTTGTTTTTATTCTTCTTAGTCCTTCTATGTTGCTCTGTTGTCTGTATCGTGATAAATTGTTCTTCTGTCAGCAGGGCGAAATATTCTGAACAGCTGATTTAATCATGCATTTATTAGATTCCATTTGCTTCTTGAAGGCTGGAGAATTAAGAAATCGTGGTGATAAGCACAGCAAGAGCTCCTAAATGGATAAATAGGGGGGAAAGAGAGGCAAAGGGGAGGAGATAGGTATTCCAGCCGGTTCCCCTGGAAAACCCTTACCTCAGCAGTCTGTACATATCCAGTCCTGTAACAAGTTGAGAGGTCCATTAGGACATCTGTCTATTCGCATGCTTTACTGTGGTGAGGCAGAGCAGTTTGTTTCTGCAGCTGCGTATTTACTATATTGCTGGAAATAACCTTTGCTGTCACCTTAGCTGTCATTGTCTCATGGGGCTGGCGGCGTCTGTCCTCTTCCTTCTTTTATTAACCCACTTATCAAATTTATTACTTATGTCCCTTGACTGAGATTGCCTGAGCCTTAAGAAATATATGAAGGAGGGGTAGAAAGAAGTAGAGAAAATACTCGGTGATGTTCCTCAGCATGCTGACTCTCAGAAGCCTAAAGAACATCTTGGCATTCCTCACCCTGAATAGCGACACAAGGACCCAGCAGCGTCGTATACTAAATTGTGGCTTCTGCTGTATTACTCCTGTTCTGATATTCTACTGCAGTTTCAAACGAGGGCCAAGGCTTAACTAGCAGTGATTTGTTCTGGGTTCAGACACAGCTCCATTGTTAAATCAATTTTGATAGGGGCAAATACGATACGGAAATCGGGTATTTGTTCTGATCTTCAGTGTTTTATATTGCCTTGCTAGCCGGTCAGTAAGATCATCCACTGTTTTTGCTGCTTCATGACGGAAACAATGCAACTTCTAACAGCAAACCCCATATTAAAATACACGTTAAGGAAATAAATACAAGTGTGCTGACACTAGAGCAAATAGTGGGTTGCAGTAAAACACAACGGTGGTTATGCTAAACAGTTTGTAATTCAGCATGCTATCTCTCCAAGTTGGGAAGTCAATTTTACTGCAAATACTTTTGAAAATGCCAAATAATAACTTTAGATTTAAGTAGGGAGCATCTGAATCGCAACCCAACTATCACCCAGGATGGACATCCAAGAAAGAATTAAAATCATCCTGTAAGAATATTGGTGTTCTCAATCTCTTATTTTTTTCGCTGGCTGCAACCTGCCGGGTGGTACTAGCGGTTCTTGGAAGAGATGAGGGCATATCAGCCTTTACCTACTGGGGCACTGTCTGGCAAACCCCTACGCTCTGGTTCCCGGGTCACCCAGATCAGACGCTTGCCTGAGAGTACTGTTTCTTCCGTCATCTTACACGTCTGGAGAGTTGTTCGTTTGTTTTGCACGGAGGTCACACCACAGAATACGTAAGGAGGTCAGATTACAACACAAAGTTGGGATGCTGTCAGGGTGTGCATCATCCAGTATCCAGAATCTGCAAGCACTCCCAAATTCTGTAATCTAGATGTCGTAGAAAAGGAAGGACATCCCTCAAACATGTCACAACTCACCAAAACAAATTGCTATATGTTTAATGCGCTGTATGTTATTGACTAAGAGACCTTCCAGTGAAGACTTAACCTGGATGTTTTTCCTTTTGCAATAAAGCTGCTGGAAGCGCCAGAAATTTGTACATGCTCTGTGGGTGTGCTCAGGTGTACGGCAGACTGGGACGCAGACCAACAAGTAATGGGTGGAGTATCAGAAAGAAGATTGTTGACATTTGCAGACGTCGGAGCGGAAGGCAATGTGTCGTAAAGCAGCGGGAGAGAGAATAGAGACAAATCTCCATCCACCCAAGCATAAAGATTGATTTATGTATGTGTGGGAGAATGGTAAAAGGAGCTAATATGGTGACACGATCAACGTAAGTGTTACAAAACATTTAATAAGCCATCCCAAAAGCACTGTTATGTAGGAGGGAAAATTTTGACCTGCAGCTATACCCCAGGGAATAGTCATTCCTTATTCCCGAAGCTACCACTGGTGAAGGCAGATTAGATCCTAAACTGCTAATGAAAAATCATGAGAACGTGGGGAAGCTATTTTTGTGTACTGTTTTCCTTTTTGCTTATTTTAGATCTCTTCGTGTATATCCAGAAGGAAGAAGAATGTATGACTATCATATTAATCTCTAGTAACATTGTTGAATATATGCCAGTTTATACAGTATTTAAGAACAGGTTTGAACAGAAACCTCAAACATTTACAAGTTAGCTGCTTTAAGTATGATCTACCACTCTAACTTAGATACAAAAGAGCCTGCGTGTGTTGTCTGAAATGCACACACATTCTTCAGAAATGGCTTTAAGATCTGTAAGAGCGTCAGAAATGCCTCTCGCAGTTATAACTAAAACTGTGTTCATTTAGCAGCTTTACCGCTTTCTTCCCATATTGCTTTCCCAGTGAAGAAACAAATATAAAAAATTTTCTTTTCATGTTCCTTCAATACGTAAATGTGCTATTTCCCAGATTACCCAGGGGAGGGTGTGGGTATAATTATATAATACTAGACATGCGATGAGTTCCATACCCTGTGGACTAAATGGAATATCCATATTCTTGCAAATCCTAGGATTTCCCTTACCATAATTTTTGTGCACACTTTTGAATCATATAAGGTATGGTTCTGTCAGCTTATCAGAACTGTTGAAAAGCTTTCCTTTTCTAGGAAAGGGCATGCAAAACGCAAACTAGTTGAACATCGTGCGATTTATGTCCTACTGGTGGAAAGTGTGTGTGTGCGCGCGCTGCCGTAGTGTGTTCGTAATCATCAGTGCTTTCATAGTCCTGTATTGGGATGCGAATGTAGAATGTAAAGAAACAAATCGCACTGTTTCTGTGATTTTGTTTTAAGAGGGGGCCTGTTCATGCAAAAAGTACAGTAGATTTGGGAAGTCTCAGAACAGAAGTTAGGAAAAGAGCTCAATTTGCACAAAGGTGGTAACAATTTGAAAAATTATTTCCTCATTTTTAAGAAATGTTAAGTGTCCTACATTGCTTCGCGAAGAGGAGCAGACTCGGCATCGTCCAAGTTGAGGTCTGCTATAGTTGCGGTAGATGACAGCATTGAACTTGTCTAAGCTTCTGCTAACTACGCAGCTCTCGAGCTAAAAATCGGTGCCCAACTATTTATCTGCTTCCTGCCCCTGTTTAGGCTGAATCTTGGAAAATAATCTGCACGTTGGTAATGTGTAATCCTTATCTGTGGGTTCTCGTGTCAGTGAAGACTGGGAGTTTGTCTTTCATTGTTCTGAATTAATGGTTTGTGAAGCAAAACTTGTTATATGTTGTACAGCGTAATGCTCAAAATAATTTGTCAAAAACTACTAGTCTCTTCTCTTCCATTTCTGGAGGAAACAATGTAGGCATTTTTAGTAGAAAAAATGGATAAACTCAGTACCGTAGATTTCAGAGCGCTATAGCTGTAGCTATATCTTGGTATCTATATATAGCTACATATATCTTGGTAAATGTTAGATATTGATACTCATTTTGTCGTAAATCGAATCTGGTATCAGTAACGGCATCCTTCGACTCAAACATTTGTAGAGGAGGTACTCCTGCTGGGGAGCAGTTTAACTACTTGAAGTTTCAGTGATCGAAGTTGCTATGTTTGTTGTGCAGTGTGGTGTAGCTGAATCCTGCAGCACCCTTTTCCACATCTCCTTCCATTTCATCCTGCCCTAGTGATAGATAATCTCGTTATTAAAAAAAACCCTTAGACTAATAGTGTCTCATTTGCTTTAATAGCAGAAGTGGGAAATTAGTGTATAAAGAACTTTTTTAAAAAAAGTTTCTTTTAACATTCTTTACAAGTACAAATTACTGACTCGAAACAATTAAGGGCAAATTCAGATGTATTCCCCGCACAGACTTCGCTCACATAGGTGGTCTGGGGTAAGGATCGTAGATTGTAAGAAGATATTGAAAGAAATGTCAAATGCTAGGAAAAGCATCTCGGGCTGTAGGGATACTGAGCTACTGACATAAAGTGCTTTCGGAATCTATAGGAAAGCCATAGAATCCCCTTTTTAGAAGTTTTGGAAATAATTAGACAATGCTTATTCCAAGATCGCATTAGAATACTTGATCCCCCTTCTAAGGAAGGGGGTAGGCTTGATTACTTCGACTTACTTCTATCATTCTCTTGAATCTGTAACATGCAACAGCTGCTTTATGAAGTTGAATGTTAAAGAAAGTGTTGGTTAGACTCCTTGTCTTGAATTCTAGCTTGAATTTACTTGTGGCTAGTTTACACCCTCTTGCTATTGCTTTAACAATGCTCTAAAGTTTAAATAGCGTTTCTCTGGTGTTTACTGTAATGGACGTCAGGAGAAACACATTGTATCTTCATATTGCTGATTTGCTTTATCGGTACAATTTTAATTTATCGCGTTCATTAATGAAAATATGAAGTGAGACAGTTAATAGGAGAACATCACTAGTGACCCCATTGCCATTTCTGCTTTCCGCATCTCCTGTTATCATCTCTCCTTTAGCCAGCTACTGCTCACTCAATATTTCTTGTTGTAATCCTTCTCTAGCATAATTATTTGTAATAGAGCGTTATATCAAAGCTTGATTTAAGCTAAATTAGATTTACTGTGTTTCCTTGATTTCCTTTGATGTTATCACTGAACTATTCTGCTTTATAGATGCTACATGTACTATGTTCTGGTTGTATCATGCTACCATTGCACTGATGGAGTGTTAGAAGTCTTTACTAGAGTTTTGTTGCAATTTGATCCTCCAATTCTTTCAAACTATTCATTCCAAAATACTGGAGAGAATCAAGAAAACTGATTTTTTTTTTTTAATTCCCTCCCCTGCCCCCCCATCTTCCTGTTGATTTCCTTTGCTTTATTTTATTTCCTAGGAAATTCCTTCCATGTTTACATCTTATTACCTTTGTACCTAGCAGTAGTACGTTAACATCTCTAAGGCTAAAAATGCTTTACAAATATTAATGAATACGTGCACTGCACTTCTGAGAGGCCGCGAATATTATGTCAATCTTTACAGACCACTGTCGCCACCATACACAGTAAGTGTTGCTGGTGACAGCTTCAATACAAGTATTTACTTTGCTTCGTACTACTATCTGTATGGCAGCTGACAGGCTCACAACAAGGAATAGCGTCTGGTTTTCATCCAAAAACAAACAGCAAGCAGATTTTTATTTATGTGCAAACACAGAAGGAAAACATGCAGTTGTCCTGAGGATAGAGTCTTCAGTGCCTATGTGGCTGTATTAGAGAAGGATCTGAATCTTTTACGTTGATTTAAGGGGACATTTGCCGTGCTTTAGAATAGCTCCCAAGTTTAACCTTTTAATATTTAAATCATATCTTTCTCCTTTGATTTTTCAATTTGAGAAGTTAGCTAAGCAATCTAGCAACAAGAAATGTAAGAAAAATATAAATAGTTTTGTCAAAATACTGCAAAAAATAATGTGTTACATGTGGTTATATAGCTAGCCAGATTTCCTTTAAAAGATCAAGAATGAACCCTATTGTCAGTTGTGGTGCACAAAGGAGAAACAATTCGATTTTTTTTTTTTAATCATGATGATGTGCATGTAGAGACGGGGTGGGCTATATGTTGTCCAATTGTAAAAGGTAATGTAGAAAATAGTAAGTTTACAAACTTGACTGTGTTTTTTGAGCGCAAGAGGAGGAAGAAATTTAATGCGTACATAAAGCTATATAAGTTTTAATTACAATGCATACTGTTTTAATTACAATGCATACTTTATATAAAATATGCATCAACTTCTCCATATTTTTCTATAATGGCTGTGATGGGGGGTGGCTAAAGGGTTTTGTGTTTTAATTAGCCTTTCTACACTACCTGTTGATTTCAACTGATCCATAAGACTAGATTCAAACTGAAACTTGTTTGTGACACTTTTTGCATAGTATTTTCCCATTAATCAAAGTATCAATTTGTAAATGGGGATGACAAAAAGAGATTCAGCATATCCTAACTAGTGCCAATATGAGAAATACAATTGGTACTCAAAAAGTCTAGGCTCATGCATTCACCTCAAAACAGCATGATGGAGGAAGTGTGTTTACGCATGTTTGTATTGTTTTCCATTTTGTGGAAGACAAGATAGTGTTTGGAGGGAAAAAAAAAGTAGTATTTTTATGAGATTTTTAAAATTAAAGCTCAACGAAATCCTGGTACATTCTGGTATCAAAGCTTAACTGAATTTTCTTTCTTTTAACCCATCAAATAGCAAAACCAAAACGTCTGTTCTCCCTAATGCATAGGCTTCCTTGCATTGCATTGAGAGAAGAGCTGTCTCCCTTGCTCCCCTCCGCTAGCCTTGTGTTAGGCAGGGTTGAGGCACACAGAATTTTGGCTGTATTTCTGTCTCCAGCATGCCAGGGAGTAGTGTAAGCCAGCATTTCAGAGCACTTCGTTGTTTTCTTCAAGAGGGTTAAAATCCACACGTAAAATACCAGCAGAAGTGAGAACCATATTGGACCTCTTAATAGTTTCATCAGGTCCTTGTCCTGCTCCTTGACCAGATGATAAAAATAGGTCTTATTAAAACTTGTAGTAAAAGTCAGTCTGGTCTTCATGGGTAATTAATGGAAAAACACTTCAAACTATCCTATGTCAACTATTTTTTCTACAGCACTCTCGTACGGTCGCATTACTCGGGCTACTCATGTAGAAGATACGGATTTAGCTGCCCTACCCTGCTTTAAATTTTCGCTTCTGCTATCTGATTGCTCCTTTTGTATCTCCTTGTGAATAGCCAAGTATGTACAGAGAATTCTCGCTGAGTAGGCTAGCATGGTACAAAGTATACAGTTTGGATTCTACAAAGTCACAAATGTCAACATCACAAATATTCTACACCCCCATGCTACATAAAAGAAAGCTTTTTTGTGAGAATAACCGATTCTATTTTACAGTCTATTTCTTGGAATGTTTTAGATATTCTGTAATTCAGAAATAATGGAGCAAGTCAAAATACCTGAAGTCTTCCAGTAGAGTAAACTTTTGCTCAGCTAAGTAGTAAGGATAATTAACTTGAATATAGAATGAGGTTCTAGCTCCTTTGTACACTGATTAGGTAAGATAGGGGTGTCCTTAAAATTAATTTTGAGTGGCAGTGAAGCTCTCTTTCTCTCGAGAGCACGTGAGAAAAATTAAGTATTTATTTAGGATAAAAAAACTCTCAATGATCTCTTGGTACAGAACACTGCAACACATAACAACGGGGGCGAGCCTCTGAAAAGAGATGTATCAAAATCCTCTGCATTTCAAAATGAACTCTAATGTAATTCCAGTCATGTGAGGTAGCAAGAGATGGAAAGAGGTGTTTTGCTTTCAAATCGCCTTAGAGATCTTTCAGTACATCATTTCTATAAGAAAAGAGGAAGAAAAATAAGCCAAGAATCATTACTGGTGCGGTATGTAAGTTTGCATATCCTAATAGTTTGCTTTGTGCCCATTTCTGAGGCTGGCTTTTCAAACTTGCAGTGTTTTGGTTAGATAACCCAATAAGCACACACGAACTAATTGACGCTTAAGGTGTCCTTTCGGTATTAATACACTTCTAAAAAAGACAGCCAGTCCAGCACTCTAGGTGTATTTTCACATGGTGCTTTCTGCACTTCATCTTCCTTTGCACCTTCCCTCACCTGACAGCCACGCTGCGAGCGATGACTCCGAGGAGTTTGACAAACCTTGCTGAAGACGGAACACGGCCTTCACAGACTGCAGTGTTTGCAGGGGCTAATGTTTCAACCTGTCAATGCTATCGTTAACACGGAATAGTCAGAACTAAGTTTTCGCAGGTCTCAGTCAACACTTTGTATGTTTGTATTATATGTGTATTTGTCATATTTGTATATTCATAACTTCATATGAATGTACATCGGTGCTCTTGTCCATACACCAGCTTCAGAAAAAGCCAGGTCAGCTCATTTTCCTGATCGATCTGAAAGTTAACCTGATGGAAAAAAGGGAAAGAAATCCTGAATGAATGATGCGGAAATGATCCTGACCTTTGTTTGTGGAATTGTTTTGATGTTGTTTTGTTGCTTTTTTTTCTTTAGGTGATGTATGTGAATAGGGAGGGAAGAACTGCCAGTAAAGCTAAACTGGACTAATACTCTTTCAGAAGGGTCATAGCGAGGATGCAATGCGGAATTAAGTCCTTGTATTGACATCTTCATTAAGCCATTTGGTACAAACCCTGTACTTTACACTATACTGAACTCTCTTGTAGCAATCATTCTTATGACTAGAATCTTCCAGTGTAACAGTTGAGGTTAACTTCGTAATTAAATAGAAAAGGAAACAAGGTTTGGATATAGTTTCCATTATTTGAATAATCTTTTATCACTTTTTCAGTCCTGCATTAAATATTTTATGTATCCCTTGAAAGTAAAAAGTCATGAGAATCTGATAGTTATCTGCTTAAAAAATATAATGAAGCTCTTTACGCTAACGTGTGACATCCAGTAAACATTTCATTAACATCTCTTTTAAATGGAGGTTATGTTTTGTAGGTCAATTAGAAGCCTAGGTTATCATTTGTATTGCAGCGACGCCCAAAAATCAGAACCGAGACCCTAGCGCACAGGCTCTTGTACATGGAGAGACATGGTCCCTGCCTTCAAGTTCCTCCCATCTAATTAGAAATGATGTATGAGCATGACACACTATAGGTGGGAAAGATGAGATTGAGGATAAGAGTAATTGACAGTATGATCAAGTTAGGTCACCCTTGTGCACAGAGCGAAAGGCTATAATTATCATAGCTATTAGCAAACACAGGCCCGAGGAATGTCTACCCTGCCACCCAAGAAGCAGGGCCGTATGGGAAGTCTGCCAGCTGACCGAGGCAGAATTTATTGCTCCTCCGAGATTCCTGTTTCTCAAGCTGATGACAGGGGAGCGATCCCATACCATTACTCCAGGGTAGAAATGTTATACTGCTGAACAGT
Organism: Aptenodytes forsteri; assembly: GCF_000699145.1. Classification (NCBI taxonomy): domain Eukaryota; kingdom Metazoa; phylum Chordata; class Aves; order Sphenisciformes; family Spheniscidae; genus Aptenodytes; species Aptenodytes forsteri. The sequence continues at coordinate 1,082,606 of NW_008795677.1, read as the reverse complement.
AACTCTAATGGCTTGTCAGAACTGGCACTCAAAGATCTGAAGAGGGACTCCTGCTATGCAGCTATGAATGAAGCAAGTCTATCAATGAGGAAGGAAGAGCACTTTAGAGATTATGAGATTAGAACTTCAAACTCCAGAGAATTAGAGTGAAGAATGTTAGTTTAAATTATTATAGCACTTTCATCGTTCAGGAATGCCCATATACATCAAGCCTTGCTTTCCCACATTTAATTTTTTTTCCCCCATCTTGTTGTATACAACTTTTAAATCAGCAGATTTAAGTCAATGGAGCTGTGCGTCTCCTTTGAAATTATTATTTAATTCCACTTATTTCTACTTAATTAGTGATGGTGAAGAACAGAATGTTTACAACAAGCCCAAGAAAGTTAAACCAGCTGCTTAACAGGAAGGATGCTGCAGCATGCCTGTCGTGTTTTTCTAGATACTTGTACTTCGATGGAAAATGTCCTACCGAAGTAGGTGGTTTACTGTCAATTCTTATGGTATCAGAGTTGGTGATTATAGAGACAGCATAGACGTTCAGTGATCTTAAGATGAGATTTGGTTGCCACATCCCAAACATGCACAAGAAGAACAAGTGACTGATATCTAAAACTAAGAAAGGAAAGGAAATCGTAAGTGATCTTCGAGAGCAATTAGACTCTGTTTAGGTAGCACTACAATGAATATGAAAGGAGAGCATTCTATGAAATGCAAAGGGCAAAAAAGGGATTTCATTTGTTTGTCATCTGCTGATGACCAAATGACTGCAGTCATCAGATAATAACCCATGGAGGCTGTGACCTTCGAAGCATTTCCCATATCCTGCTTTACAGCCTTTATCAGCAGAACAAATTTCTGTACTGCGCTCTTTCCTTCTGTCTTTGCTGTGTGCACCCTTGAGTACTCCTGCTGAAGTTCATTCAGAAAAACTTCCTTTTTTAATGATCCCCAACAGATGTAACATAGCATCACAGTCTTTATTCAGCGGTTTCCACAGGCACCATTGCTTCTCAAATAGAGAGTCATGTTTCAGGCTGATACAAGCAGGGGCTGCTTTGTGCTGTCATTGCCGAAAAGGAAGCTGCAAGGCAGGACCAGAAAGCACCTTCCGCTGTCGAAATGGAATTCAATAAACTGTCTTCTGTGTTAGTGAGAACTGCTAGTTTGGGACGTACTTGCGATGACCCATGATAGTCATTGCCACCATATTCTTACAATTGGTCACTTATTAAAATGCAAGTGTGAGGAGTAATTGTTTGGGTGAATGCAGAAAGAGAGATGGTATCTTCTGTTATGGATATAGAGGCATATATATATGGATATAGTTGCAGGTCTTCTGATGCAGCTCATCAGCATAAATCCTTACGGAACCTTGAAGTTAAGGCAATTGCAACTCGTGGAGGACCTCTAGAGAGCAAAAGTAGTATGTTGTCATTCCTCTAGAGAGAGGAAGTGAGTCATGTCTTATTGTCCTGTATCTGTACAGTACATAGAAAAGTGAGTCAGAATGCACATACTGTCATAAGAAATCCATAGGCGTTGAAGGGGTTTTTGTATTTACATAAAGTTGAGCCTCCTTGTCTAAACCTGATTTTTACAGTTCAGGCATTCATGCAAATTTTTAATTTTTTTCCAATTATTAAAGTGTCTGAGCACATAAATAACACTTTTTCCTTAACTTTGTATTGTGATTGTCCAAGAGTTTGGATGCTAGATGACCTGCACTTGGACTTGAAATTCATCCTCATGTATGGCTAAAATTTACAATCTCATAAGTAAATGCCAAAGGATTTCAGTGAAATTACAACTTACGCTAACCATTATCATCTAAGTGTAGTTGGCGTTTAATAAGCTATCGGTCTTCATTGTTGTTGCAGCCTAGGGGTTTAGGAAGGATGCGTCTTTGCAGAATGCCCAGGAATGTGATCTACTGCATTGCATACAGCACCAAGAATGTTTATATTGAAGTTCCTTCTCGGTCTTTAACATGCCTATTTCAACTCCTTTATTGTTTATTTTTTTTATATGGCAAAGCGAGTGATACGCTCAACCTTTCAATTTATATGTTCTTATAAAAATAAGATTAATAACGTTAATGATTGTGAAGCAATCAGAATGCTGTAGAAATGAACTTTGCAAACGGTCACAGTTTACACTTCACTTCCTTTGTCTGAACTTCTTCAAAGTCCTAAGTAACACCAGTAGTCTTGCAGTAAGTTGTCTGAACAATTAACTTACAAATAGCATAACGGAGCTCTGAAACGTTTGACTGTGTACAACTAACTCCAGATGTGAAAGTGTTTTGGGTTTGTGGTTTGGTTTTTTTCCTTTTCTTCCTCTTGCACATTTAAAACTGGAAGCAAAACATTTGGGAAAAGATGAGCGAGAACAAATGTAGGGGCACTGATTATATACGGTGAGTGATTATGATGTAGTTTTGAAAAATAAGCAGACTAATCTTCACGTCTCGTCTTCATGGTCATTTAGCTTTAGTGTGAGAAATTTAGAAGTTTCCTGGAACACTGACGCTCGTAGACCGCGTGATTAGAAGTGAAGCGTTTTGTTCTGTTGTCAGCTATAAATTGAAGCCGTTGGTCAGCAGCGAGCCTTTGGCTGGCCGCGCAAGGTCTTGCAGGACGGTCCGAGCCTGTGGTTCAGTGACCTCATGACTCATTGAGAGGAATCGCATCATCTGAACAAGAAAGCCAATAGGCTGCTTGATTCCTCAGCAGGGAGAAAACAAGGCCAGTCAAAAGTTTAAAGAGCTTTAGTCATCTGAGTGGTGTTTGTTCAAGCAAGCCCCGCTGTGTCATTGCAGCTGCTGTGGCACCGAAAGGGTGCTCTGCGAAGGTGAGCTCCTCCAGCAGGTACGCCTTGCCAGGCTGCCCTGCCCTGCCAACTGACACGCTCTGCTGGGAAGAGTCAATATTCTGCCTTTTCTTGCTTTTTGATATTATTCTGCCCATTTTATTCCTCTTCTGTCATTCTTAACGAGGAGTCAAAAATATACTTTCCGTTGAACTGATTCCGGGGAAGAAGAATGTTTAACAGAGTTCCTCACTAATAGTGTTCTGTTTAATCAGACATCTGCAATATCTGTGTCCATATGTTCCTGTATTTTCCTTACTGAAAGAGTGGTTAAACATTGGAACAGGCTGCCCCGGGAAGTGGTTGAGTCCCCATCCCTGGAGGTATTTAAAAGACGAGCAGATGAGGCACTTAGGGACATGGTTTAGTGGGTGGTGGTGTTGGGTCGACGGTTGGACTCGATGATCTTGGAGGTCTTTTCCAACCTCAGTGATTCTATGATTCTATTTGGTTTGTGGTAGTCTTAATCAGAGAGATGAGCGCTTGCTTGTTGTGGTTTAATAAAAATTGTTTGTGCCAATACTTTGACTTATAAACAGATTAAATATTAAAATGCTTAAAGTTGTAAGGACTTTACGAAAAGCTTTAACATTGTAGGTTAACTTGTCTTAAATTTCTCAAATAGGTGAACTTTTCTTGAATCACCTATTACTGAGACACCTGAGAACCATCACTTATTTGCTTTCCTATGTAATTACGGCCTTCAAATCCAGAATACAATTCACCGAAAGTCCTTATTATGAAAAACCTATTTTTTTTCCCCTACAATTCACCGAAAGTCCTTATTATGAAAAATCTATTTTTTTTTTTCCCCTGGTAACACCTGCCTGAAATGTCAGATAAGCACCTGTGTACTGACAACAAGTGTCAAAAGTCTATATTAACAGTTCCTTGGATATACTGAAATTAGTGCTACTGGACAGATACAGATCTGGAGATGAAAGATAAATTTTCCCTAAGCAGTCGAGGATTTCAGGGTTTATTCAGATTCTGCTGTAGCTCCTCTTAAGGCTAAATTAGCCCATGTGGATTTTTTGCTACAAGAGTTTGGTATCTTTCGGCACTCGTTCTAGCTGATGAGGAGCCAGTGTGAGTATCTCACTATGACATTGCAGTCGAGCAGATCTGGGAACAGTGGACAGTAGTTTAGAGGATGTATGAATAAGGGGGTAGGGATCCCTTCTGGCCTTGAACTCCGCTGAGGGATATGAAACTGAAGAGAAGAACAGCACCACAAAGCCATATTTTAATTTCTTTGTCACGACTGTAAATCCAGAATTAGTCTGTTTACTTGACTTCAGTCAAATTAATCCTAATATCGAGATTTGGATTGATTAAAAAGGCCTGCTAGAAACAAGTTAAGAAATTAAAGGAAAACGATGGTTTGTTCACTTGTACCAAGATTATAAGTTGATTAGAAAAAGTTGGCTTTCCCATAAAACGTAAATCCTTTGAAAAACGTTTTCATAAAGAACTGTTGATTTTATCGACACTTTCTAGGATATTTTGTGAAAAACCTTCATGTCTCTTTACACCTATTTAAAACGTTACTCAAATCGCATATTGGAAAGGCTGCAGGCATTTTCCTATCTATGTTAACATTTTGAAAATGTATATGCAGCTATACATAATTCATTCAAAGAGAAAAGAGCCAGATTAAAAAAATCTTCAAAGGAAAACTTCTCCTGTTTCAAGAATTATTTCTAATTTGAATGTTTTATATTCAACCTGTCCTGTTATTTATGTACTTCCATAGCTCTTCCACCTGAAGATGTCAGTATCTTACAGTTGTTGAACTAAACCCTAGTGAAATAGATTATATGTAAATGATTGAAGCCCTGAAAATTTTTCGTGTCAAAATAAATGCCTAATACTCTTTCATTCTAATATGCTCTTGAGAGAAATCTACTACTGTTTAAATGATTCCTCTTTGATTGCACTTCCTATATTCTCTTTCTAATTTTCTTATTTAATTTGCTGTAGAAGAACATTTTTGTGTTAAGCTTTAAAAAGCAGAAGTGAGGATTATTTAGCACCTGCTAAATCTCTTTGATAATCTGAAATTATAAAAGCTAAAGAACCTAGAGGGAGAGAAGCAAATCTGGAAGGCTGCTATCAAATATTTTATGAAAGCTGTCAGGTTCTAGAAGATAATCAGCTACCAAGTAGCTTGTCCCTTTGCTAAGACATCTCATGGAGAAATTGAGCAGGCATATTGATGTAGAAACCAGAGAGCAAAGACAATCTAGACTTCCTTCTTTTAAGCTCTATTTCAAAGGAAATTTATTTTCATCCAGTAATCTTAAGTCTTTTTTCTTTGTGATGCAGGGTACAAATAATGCAATTTCCTTGCTTGGACAGCCAGTCTTTTAAAAGACAAAGAAACCTGTATAATTTGGCGTTGTACGTAGACATCATGGCTACTCAGAGTCGCAGAAAAGCAAAGGCAGAATAATCGTGGTCAAGTCCTCAGTCAGTCCTGCTAAACTGGAGGAGAGGTTTTAGTTCTTCGGTTCGGTGTGCAGGCTCTCTGTTTTGCAAACAGTGCTGTTTCTAAAGAGAGTGTGTCAGTCCGTGGAGCAGGTGGTTGTTACCAAGTATGTCATCTTATTTCTCATGTCCGCTTAGCTGCAACATTCTTGTAAGGAGATCAAACAACGAAGTGAGCGTTACCGCTTTCATTTCATCAGTGTGAAAACTGAAAAGTAAAGGTGAAGTCACTTGGTGTAGGAGTTCGGTATGAGAGCTCAGATTCCCCCCCTTGAAAATTCAACAGTGGTCTTTTATTATCATGAAGATAAGAGAAATTAGCAGAGGTTTTTTTTGCTTTGTGGTTTTTTTTTTCCTTACTGACCCTGGCCTTTCAGTTAGGTCAGTACAAGCTGATCCGAGTGTACCAGCAGTGTCCAGTAGGTGACACTCCAGCAGCATGGAGGCAGTCAAATCGTAATTAAGTTGGTTTGTTGCTGTATTACAGAATTGTAGTGCTTTTAAAATTGAAAATGAATATTTTGATTGATAAAATACAGGTTTATATTTTACTTATTCACCAAAATATAGTTTGTTCATGCAAAACTTTTCTATTAAATATATCAATTCCTGTGGTGATAAACATTATAAAAATACTCTTATCACGACTCACTTTGCTAGCTGGGGGTTTAAAGAAAGTGCTAAACTTTGTGGAAGACCTTCAGCATATTTATATTAGAAGATAATTATATTTGTTTACCGAAATAAACTCTCATAGCAATTTTTAAAATGACAGAGGTTCATCAAGTAGTTGACTCAATCATGGAAAAAATCCTAAATGAGAAATGCAAGCTAGAGAACCAACAGGGACCTTTCTGAGTTACGAAGTCAACGCCATCTCATCGTGTGCAACATAGCTACGTGATCCTGTCTGTACAGTTTGTCAAGATCTGTACTGAAGCTGGCTGGCTGCTTTGTCCCTCAAACTCCCATGAATCTTTGTGAAAGCTTAATACAGAATTTCATGTCTCGAATAATTTCAAATTTTCTAATTTCCAGCTTAAATGTAATAATGATCAGTTTATAACTATTTCTTCTTTTGTCTGCACAGTTTTACACACGCTGCACATAGTGAATTGTTACAGAAAGTGGTCTTGTCTCTTCTCAGCTTCATTTTGGAAATCAACACCAACTGCAGCCCGTTTAGAGTTCCCTTTCTTTTAGTTTCCCATTACAGGAAAAAGGCATGGCCGGTTCATGGCTTGCTGCTGGAAGTGTTTGCAGAACCAGAGTTCAATATATCACTGACTCCAGAATAGCTCTATTGGGTACAAGAAATAAATTAAGGGTTGCGGCTGTATAACAAGAATAAAAATTGCAGGACTGAAAGTGAGAGAAAAGGCAGACATCTGCTAATCAAACACGAGCTGGTTCCAAAATGTATCTGCGATAGGAAAAGATAGCATCCCATTCCTCAGGTACCTTACATATGCAGTTTTTGATCCCTATGATTTAATTGGAGTTTTCCAAGGTAATACCAGATATGTTGTGCTTACTTCCTAAGACATGGTTGCTTTAAATCTCGTACCTGCCATAGCCAAAAGATCATCCATGTCAGGAGTAAGACCTATTTGGTTTTCTACTTGATGTTTTACTACCAAATCTCATAAATGCATGTGATAGGATTATGAGAGTAAGGAGACTTAGCTGCTGTTTTGATAAGCAGAAGTGCACTTCATAAATCTGCACTGTTCACTCAGAGACCAGACTCTACCGGTACTTTAACATTTGTGCAATTACTCTAGATTTACACCAAGAAAATGGTGAATGAGGTTGTCCAGAATGTATGTGTGCTGTTGTTGGAGTTGATGGAATAAAAACAATATACAAGTTTGCTAATGTATATGTGCCTTGATGTAAACTCTGATTCAAGCACATTAAAAGAAATATTAATTTTTTTCCCATTCAGTTCAAAGGCTATTGGCATAAGCTTTTTGTTCAGCATCTTTTATTCTTTTTCGATAGACATTAAGTACCTGTAATGAGACACAGTGAATAAGATTCATCCTTTGTGAGGAAAATTCGGGACAAATGCTAATGAAGTTGAGTCATGTGAAGCTCATGAGTTAGCTAAATGTTTTATGGCATTATTCTCTTCTCTTTGGTCAGTGTTCATATCCCTGATTACCCACTTTTGAGTGCTTAGGGTGTGTTATTCTTCCAGACAATGGTTTGGAAGAAAACATGTTTAGGAAAGGAAAAAAAAAAAGACCTGGGTGGCAATTAAAATACCTGGCAGCTTCTTCTTGGTTTTAGATAGTGGGTTTGATTGCTTTACCTGTTCATGATAATTAGGTCCACATGACCTTCTGCATATAGAGTTGACTGGAAAACCTGAATGCCTGATATTGAACTGTTACAGTTTGAAAGAGAAGAAAATCCCAAATCAAAGATAAAAAGACATCAAGTATAGCATTTTTGTAGCACTCAAATCCCTCACAGTATTTTATTTCCCTGGGAAACAAACAACTTTATGAAGTCCTTGGGAATCTCAGCAGTTAATCGGGCTGTACAGATTCAGCCCTGTAGGGCTAGGTAGTGTTGTGGTATCAATTGTTGCTTAAACTAAGCTGGCAAAATACAAAGTCAGAGGTTGATGTCCTCTTATGTAGAAGGTATAAGCAGCTTTAATGAAGGTCACTGCGGGTTGCTGCTTTTTTGGATTATTTTTTCTTTTAAGCTTTATTATCCAGGCAGGAAAGCTTAACTTTTATGTGCCCAACGTTAAAAAAAAAAAAACTCCTCATGATGTGCTTTGTAAGAGCAGAGGTTTAGCTCATTGTAGTTGTTTGAACTTCCCTTTCTTAGCGTAGCCAAACCCAGTTTGCACAAGCTATCTGGCAGCTTTCACCCCAGATCTCCATCCATAATCAATAGTAAAATTGTACTCTCTGCAAGCCCTTGAGCTTTCTAAATACTTCCCTCTGCTGTGTTTGCAACCTAGCAGTATGTTTTTGCTCACTGTAGTTGCATTGTGTTTTAGGAAGAAAAAAATCTGACATATCAATTGCGTGGCGTGTAGTTTCACCCCCTCGCTTTGTTAGATTACTGTGAGTGACAGCCAAAATAACAACAGTGGGAAGCAAGCGATTTAGAAAGATCGCTCACTTCTGAATTCACTTCACATCAGGAAGGAATGTTCCATCTATTCCTAAAAGAAAGAGAGCCTTTATGGGCTATCTGTGGCTTCTCAGACTGAAAAACTGACGGCTTTAAAGTCTAGGCAAATATCAGAGGGGCTTATCATACAAATAAATGTGCCTTTGTTTTTTAGCTCAGGTATGGAAAGCTCAAAATTGTAATCAGAGAAGACTGTGTGGACGTTATTTAAGGCTATAATTTATCTAGCACCCAAAAACATGTCAGGTGTTTCTCAGTAAGAAAGAGGGCTGTGGCCATATAGATTAAATGATTATTCATGTATGTGTGCCAGAATCTTATATAAGCATAACAGTATCTCTAAAGAAAAATCATTAATATTAGGTTTGGGGGTTTTTTTTGCATCGGGATTCAGTGTTTGGAATGCAGAGAGATCTGCTGGCACAATAAAAACTCTGAAATGTCATTGCATTATATGACGCTACTAAGATATTTCACTGCTATGGAATGGCCTTAATTTACCAGCCCCTTTGATCCTAACACACAGGATCTGCTTCTAAAAATTATTATTTCTCACACAATGAATTTGTTTTCTCTCTGCTCCCCAGCTGGCCTGGATGCAGTTCCATCCCCTTTGGCTTTTCTGGCTTGGGAGTTGCTTTTTAAATGCCAATGGCACATACGACAGGCTTTTGATCTTTCCCCGACTCCCTGCCCCTGCTACCTCAATGCCTACCAAAGAAGGAGTAAGTCTGTAGAGAGCATCACTTGTATGGTCAAACAGGTCTGGCAAAAATCAGAGCGCGACTAGGAAAGCTCATCAAGAATTTCTGTCACGTCAAAGCCGAGAGATGAGGTTAGTCTCAGTTAGTCGGCAAAGATTCTGTGAAAATGCATCTTCCCGGAACATCCCCAAGCCTTAATGAGAGAAAGGATTCATTCTCAAAAAAAAAAAAATCAAGATGCTGTCAAGTTCAAGAGAAGTCAAATTCATCTCCTACTTTGAGCTTCTCAACTCCTACTTTGAGCTTCTCAACTCCTACTTTGAGCTTCTCAACTCCTACTTTGAGCTTCTCAACTCCTACTTTCAGCCTCTCCTTCACTGCTGGTCACAAGTTCTGTAATGCCTCATGTGAAGTTTTACATTCTTTTTTAAAACCTACACATACTGTTTTTGCATAAGGAACGAACCTGTGTAAACTAGATTCTGCTTAATCGTAGGTTGAGGTGGAAAAGGCAAGTAGTTAATCTGGGAAGCTTTCTCTGCACCAAGCCCCAAGACAGGACGGGAGACAGAATTAGCCAAACTTCTCAGTGGAGAAAAAGATGATGATTTGCTAGAACAAAAATGTAACCAACTAACAGCATACTGTCCTGGGAACCTGGTTACGTTGCTTTCTCAGTAGTCAGTGTATTAAAAAAAAAAAAAAAATTAAGAAAACATTTTTTTATGATAAAATTGTTCAGAATTGGCCTGAAATACTGACTTTTAATTTTTGATGTTCAGAGTAACCCTCTTGGCAAAGCTTTCTTCACGCAGTACAAATCTGTATGGAGCAGGTCATATGTAAAAGTATATACAGGGATGTACGAGTCATCTCCAAGACACATTTGGTTTATCAACAGAAGTAAATTGAAAACATTGATTTGAACATCTGGATACAAGGCTTTTAAATGACTCTTTGCAGGAAGGCACAAGCAAGGATTGTGTATGTTGTGTTTTTGGGGCCTGTTTGCAGACGGGAATAAGATTGCCAAGAGTTGAAGACTCATGAACATTCCTGTCGCTATTTCCTGTGCTGAGGTAAAAGAGCAGCTAGCAGAATTGAACACCTTCTTGTCAGTCAAAGCTAAGTTAGTCTATTCAGCAGTTACTCAAATGGTCTCCCCCCCCCTTCACAAGAGTTTTCTGGCAAACATTTTTTTTAATAGAAATGTTCTTCCTATACGGAAGAGAAATTCTCTTTCAGATGGTATGTGTTTTCTTCCTTGTAATGTGTGAAATTGAAGAGGTCTTTTGAAGTACTCAGGATGAAGAGAAGTAACATGATAGAGATTTACACACAGAAGGATCTGTTTATTGGACAAAGGATGTACGCGGTCAGGTCTCCAACATGAGGACTCACCTCTTCTATCATTAAAGTGTATCTGACTTCCGTAGAAGTAAGCCTGTTGAATTCGAACACTGTTGCTTGCCCAACGATTTGCTGTATGTGGCTGAGGTGGAAAAAGTTCTTCACAGCCGTAATAAAATAATTTCTTTAATTGAAGAGGCAGAATGACAATAGCATAAAATGTGCACAGGATGAAATAACGGCTGAGACAAATCTGATAGTTTTAAATACTGTTTTGTGAAAGGATTAGAGTTTAAAGTATGCACATGGGATTTTGGATGGTTTTATTCTCTTCTGCAATGGCTTCAGGCTCAATACAAGTGGACTTTTTTGATGACCACGTGCTCCTCACTAGTGTGAAGTGAACGTGATCCAAAGCAGTTCATATACGTAAAAGCCATGAAGAAATGCTGTCCTGTAATAATAAAAGATGATAGAGGCTTGTCTCTGTTGCCTGCAAGATCCGTTCCAACAGTGACCACTGAAAGAGAAGATGGTGGAGGCTGTGGAGGTGAGATGAATTTGCGTTACTGCATTGGCAGTAACTGGCATTTTCATTGGCACAATGGTTTGTATGCTTACTTGAAATGTGAAAGACTTGCGTTTAAAACTCTGCTGTGCTTAAATGGCAACAGGGTTTTGAATTCAAACATGCTTGAAGTATTTTAAGGAAGCCTTTCATCAAACAGTAACATTTTGTACAAATAAGTAGTTATTGGGGCAGGAAAGGGAGGAAAAACAGGACTCTACAGTCATACATGAAAGAGCTTGACTTAAGTCCTTGACTCAGTATATATTCTATGTAACATTGTATAGCTTTGCTAGCTTTTTCCAGTATGGTCTGTTTGCCTGAGGTATATATATTTATCAACTCGCCTTCCAAGCAGATCCTCCTGCGAATATGCAAAGTGATTTGAAACAGGAGGGAGAGGTTTGAAGACTGCTGAAAAAGCACTGACACTGAAGTGCCTAATTCCATGGGAGACTTAGAGATAAAATGCCTGTGTGAAGACAGGCGTTACTTGCCATCACTGAATTAACTGCTTAATCAACTTTGAAGGGTAGGACTTGGCTTCACCTCTTGGCATTTCTTCTTCACTCCATTCTCAGTTGACTGGCCTACCCTTTAGGCATCCGCAGAGAGTCTGGGAGGTTAACACGGGACTATGAAGAAGTTAGGTGTCGCAGAATTCACTCGTACAACTCTTAAGTTCCTGTGTGACTGAAATGAACTGTCTCAAGTAGTTCATCCAGGTAGCACTAAGGCTGGGAATACAATATGAGTGTCTGTATTACCCAGTCTTACCGCCTCTGATCTCTTCTGTGTAGTCCTATTCTTAATTCGTACAGGTCAGGCAGCTGTAAAAAAAAAAAAAAAATCCGATCATAATCTTGGGTTTGTTTTGATTTTTTTTGTTGGTTTGATTTTTTTACACTTTTGCAGCATATAGCATAATTTTGGGTTTGTTTTGATTTTTTTTTTGTTGGTTTGATTATTTACACTTTCACAGCATATAGAAAAAAATTCCCTTTGAGCTATTTTTCTAGTTCCTGACCAATATTCAAACCAGTCTGCTGAAAATCACATCTGAGCGTTGAAATCGTGTTTGAAAAATAACACTTCTGCTTAGTAACTTCCACGGTTCCTTTTTTTTTTTCCCGAAAAGAAAGTATCTATATGAAGAAGGTTATAAGTGACTGGGGAAAAAGGTGTTTGTCTATTAAAACTGCATGCATGACTGAAAATGGTAGTAACTTTCAGTCTGGGAAAGACGGGGCTTTCTGCATTTGTGCTTTCTCTCACTGTTCAAGGTCACCCATGTATAATACCGATGCTAGCGCTTTTGGTATCCTGACTGCTTACTATGCATGCGTTTGGTCCTGAGGGATGTCTTAATTATATGCACCTTGGCTAGTCTTTAAAGCAGTCTAGTGAAACGAGTTAATAATTTTCTGAACAAAAACAAAAATTCAGGCATTCCAAATTGCACAGTTAATTGAAATCAACTAAAAAATTAGGGTCTTGTAACTGCCGCCAGGACCATAGCCCTTGCCTGGTTTTAGGTGGTGTTTTCTTTCCTCGGAGACTCTTTACAAGCTCCCTTTTCCACAGCATCGCTTTCGTGATTATTTTGTTCACCCTGTCAAAATTCCATCCCTGCATCCTTGCCTCAGCTTTAAAAAAAAATGCCATTTCTATAGGAATTCCTATGAAAGGGCTGAAGTTCCTCGTGTTCTTTGTGTCACTGCCTCTCAGATCTTTATATTATCCTGGATGTTTATTGAGGACTGGGAATTACTAGTGACTTTGTAGATGGTGGGGAAGAATTGCTTATTTCTCTTCAGTTTTAAAAAAAATAAAATAACTGCCGAAACCCTGCAAATGACTCGGAATCATGAGCTGTGTGGCAACTCAATATAGAAACACAGGTTATAGGGAATAATTAGGCTTCCTTTTTTCCTTTTTATTCAGTCATATGAATTATTATCTATATCTTGAGCTGTCAGTACTTAATCTCATCTTCTGCCGCCAAGGGATTTTGATCCTGAATGGACCTCTGTAGAAATAAGAGTGTGGAAAAATAGTAACTATTGAATTTAGTGAAAGGTCACTTCCCAAGTACGTTGGTTTCCATTTTTTTAGTTCTTCAGTGTAGATATGCCACTTGTATCTATAGCGCTTCTCTTTCACTTTCTCAAAGAAATCTACTCAGAATATTTCGGGAAACAAAAAATTTAAAGGGACAGCTTGGGATGCTTGATCTGAGAAGAAATGGCATGAAATTGTTGTGAAAAAACACTGCATGTCTAATGTTGACATAGATGTCTGTATTATACCTTTCAAGAACACTTATGTCTGCCTGAACATCTCAACCTTAGCAAATTTATTTGCTCTAGTGTTAATAAGTAGGAGAAGATATACCCTAAACATTCCTTTATCTTAAGGGTAGAGGAAAAGGAGCGAGAAACCATAAGAGAAAATATTTCAGGGTGAAGTCTTTGGCAGATAATTCTAGGTGGGTGCATGCTAGTTTTTCTTCTGTTTGCCAGCAGAGAAACAATTCTCGTTGTGAACCTTTTACCTGGCAGCCACAGTAAAATGTGTGGTCAACATCTAAGTGATTATTACCCACTGCTTGCTGATAGACTTCAGCTTCTATACCCAGTTCACGGTGTCCTATTCCCATCAGTCGAACACGCACACAGAATACCATTCAACAGAATGTACACAGGGTATTTAATTTCATGTGGTTTTGAAAGAATTCGTTAAACCTTTCACTTGCTGTTATGCAAGCGCTAATTAATTTCAAATTAGTAGGCCAGAAAACTGAAACGTGTGGAGAGAGATGGGTGTTTTGTTTTGATTTGTCTCCACTTCCATGCGTATGTCAGTATTACTTCACCATATATGTGGAGAGCAGGTATAAACTGGCAAATCTTTTCTTTCAGGTTGAATAAATAGCAGTGAGTCAGCTCTGGTTTCCACTGTAATGACTTCTGAGGGTTAGAGAAAAACAAACTTGAAAATCACCAGAATTTGAGATCGTTAGGTGAAGCTCAAAGATTGTATTATTATGCGATCCATAAGGGCCAGTTCTGCCGGTATACCTTGCCCAAATGTGCATCTTCTGTGCACTGCAGAATAGGAGACTTACAATATAGACTTGAAAGTTATTTTCAAAGTTCTTGTTTGTGTCTTTTGAAAAATTTCTGTTTGCTTCTGTATTCTTCAGCTGTTCCTCTTTCTCTCATTCTGGTAGCACTGCTAGTCTTCGTTTTGCATTTGATCACTGCAGAGAAAGGAGGGCAGCTGGTATATCTAACTCGAAAAAAAGAAAAAAAAACCAAACTAAAGATGACAAGCATACTAGCTGTCTTCTGAACCTCTTACATATTAGGGGTCTGATTAAAAACAAAACCCCAAAAAAATCCACTGAAGCTAATAGGACTGACTCTGCTAATCTTACTGGGTTTTGAACTAGACTTCAGTATCTGCTCTTATATTAGCCAGCAGAAAAAAAGGAAGCTGTCTTTTTTAATGTGCTGCCAGCAGATGTCTCACACGTTTTCTTACAAAAGCAGGATTAATGATTTAACTCACTTTGATCACAAAGTTCCAAGAAAGTGAAAGTTGATGAAATGTTTTTCATTACGTTATGGACAAATCTTCAGTAGCTTCAGCATCAACTATTTTGAGTCCTTTTCTGTGAGAGACAGGTTTACATAGTAATCGAACCAGAACAAAATTTCAGGGGTTCTTTCAGTGTTTTCATGCTCAATATGAAACTCAATGTACCTAAAAAAAGGCTAACTCCTCACGTTAAAATTAATTTACATTTCAGGCTTTTTCATTTTTTATTTATTCTGATGCCCTTCACACTGCTCGTGCAAAGGGACTCTGAAATGGCCTGGAAATTACAATTTATCACAAATGTAAAGAGTTTGGCAGAGTGCTGTTGATGCAAATGAGGTTGGCTGTGTTCTTCCATAATAACTGCTTGCATTATTATTCCTTCTGCTATCAAAGGAGCACTCTGAATTACACTGTATTTTATGCTGCTTGGCATTATACAGAAATTGCTACTAAAAGCCTCGGAGATGCTGTTCTGCTGTGCTACATCAGCCATTTTCACAGGCTTAGCATTTACGCTGTATGCCTGAAGCCTGTGCAGACTGCAGTCTATTTAGTTCGCTTAGCCGTGGAGCCTGAGAATGATTAATAAAAATAAAAGTACTCCCTGAAAAATTCTTAATAGCCTGATTAGTCTGATTTCAGAGATGTAACGCAGCAGTAACAGCAGACCAAAAAAAGTAGAAGTGTTACATCTGTTCGCTTGAGGTACAAGAGTTGATTATACAAAATAGAGAGGTACTTCCATTTTCTACGGGCACAACAGACATCTGTCTCCAGAAAGAGAAAAGCTGTTAAGGTGCTTTTGTGCTACGGTAGTTGCAGGACAGTGGCAGAGTTGTTATTCTGCATTCGGACCCAATGAACTCCTATATATCTGGAAAAAACAAGCTGTGTAACGTAACCCAGCTGCTTATTCACGAGAATGCTGGTGCCACAATAATAGTGATTACTCTGAATATATTACATTTGCTTGTTATTCTGTATAAAGGGGGAAACTAAATGAGAGGCTGCATCCGCGACAGTCTAAGGTGCAGCTTTTTAGATAGGCAGATAAAGAGATGCCTTTCAAGGCATTTCATGACTGACTAATCATTTTAGTCTTTGTTTTTGTACATCCCAAATTGAGTCCAATGTTTCTAAAAAGGGAAAACTAAAAGCCTGGATCAGGGACACAAAAAAAAAAACCAACCCCAAATGAGAAGGAGGAGGGATATAAAAGCATGTGCAACAAATAAAATGTAAGAGTGCAACTCCATGGTTTTGCTTGTATATTATGTGCCCTTCTGTCCATCTTCTCGTGTATTTATTTACACTGTAAATTCTGTATTGTGAGCTTGATAAGTAACAACAATTTGACGCGAAGCAGGCATGTAGAAGGTGAACGGAGTATAGGCCATCATTCTCTGCCAGGCACGCTTGCCCTTCTAAAGCAAGAACAATCTAAAGATCACAAAAGCCAACAGGGCTAGTAAGGAAAAGGGTAATGATTCAGACAGTGGGTCCTATACTAGTCAAGGGCAACAGAGAGCAGCATAAACTAAATATGTAGTTCAGTCATCGCTCTCAAAGACCACAACAGAAATCCTGGGTGCTTGTCTCGTAAGACTATTTTTACATGTGCCACCAATGTCATAAAGCAGTTGGGGATTAAGTTTTTTCCGGACCTGGGACTTTGACATTGAGCTTTAAAATCTTAGCCTTTGCTAAATATCTGTTTCTGGATGGAATTGTGCTGAGCTGCCTTAAAACGCAAACACTTGTGAATGTAGCACCAACAACAGTTTGGAAAATAATTGTCCTTGCTTTTACGAGGCAGCTGGATTGAAAGATTATATGAAGACGGAGGAATGATATGCAACTTAGAGCCTTTCCTTCATTCTACAGCAATATTTTATTCAAATGGGAACAGTAGCTTAAAAACTCATTCAAGTCTATTTTACAAATCCTGCAGAGGTCTCTTTCACCACTTTTGTAATTTTACATTATTGTTTAATGAGTAAGTTATATATATAATCGTTACACGTGTTTTGTACTTCCCGTATTATTTCAGCACTCCTACCTACAATATATCAATGCTAATGAATTCCTGTCAACCAAAGAAATTCCTTTAAAATATAAATATTTTCAGTTGAAAGACTGAAAAAATACCCCACCCAACCCACAAAAACCCCAAACAAACCGTTACCGTTCCCTAAAAGCTGTGAGTTTGGGTGTCTCCAGTTAAAATAGCTCGTAGAAGAAACTACTAAATACTTCAAATTCAACTTTTTCACAACATCAGTCCTTTGTAGGCTAGCAGCATGTAGTCGCGTCTCCTATATAAACGCGAGCAGCGCGCGACTGTAGTTGTTTCCCCAATGACAGACGCTGCCGCAGGCTGAGGGATGGACTCACTGCTGTCAGTGAAACCCAAGAAAAAGAAGTATAGGGTGCATAAGAAGCGACCTAATATGGCCCCTTGAATTTTATTCTGCTTTCATAAGGGTTATGGACTTAACTTGCATTTTGTGGTTTGGCCTCTAAGCTGTTCCTAATTTGCTACAGGAGCTGCTCTCCCCGTCCCTGCCCTATCCTTCACGGTATGAGAACTATGCTTGCGGAGCAGACACAGAACACTTTGTGTCCGGCGTGATTTCTACTAAATTACCTCCAGGAGAAGTAATTTGTCATAAACACAGCCTCAGGTTTACGTGCATAAAGTCAAATATTTGCCTCTTATTTTCACCGCTGCTTTGCTGCCCTAGCTGCACCGCTTTTCGTCCCCGAAAGCGGAGCCAGGCCTCCAGGCACGCGCTGCTGCTTGTGGCTCTGCTTGCGCTCGCACGTTTTATTTGGGCTTCAGCGAGGCCTAAACGTTTGGTCTCGAGTAACTTGAATCACTGACAAAGGAAATAAACTTGAACCGCTGAAATCTATTGGAATGCTTGCTAACGTTTGAAAAATGTGCTGAAATCTCCGAATTTAAGAGAGGGATTATTATGGCAACAAGCAGGATACAGTGGCAGAACGATCCACAGGCACGAATGTTTCAGCCGTGTCTCCAGGACCTCCATGTCCCTGAGGAAGCGTTTGGCGCTTCTTGGCTGACTGGAATATTTTGGAAGTAATCAGGAAGCCAGGTTTACGGACGGTATTTGATCGTGTCGATATTCATGCGGCCTGCATGGCTCAGCACACTGCTTTTTGCCTTGAGCGTGTGGTTGTGTCGCTCAGGGACTTGCCGCTCTCAGAAAACCCACTTTTTCCTGAGAAGGGAGTGTAGCACTGGCGCGCTTCTCCCTGTTTTCAGATTCGGCCTCGACTGAACGGAGGCTATTTCATCTGATTTAAGCTATTGTTTGGCGCAGCCTTTTCGCCAGCGCACTGAAAAAAGCCAGGCAATTACCATCCAGTTGTAAAACCAGATAATTTAAGGTTAGACTTGGCCTTGTGAAACGCCATTTCAAAGTAACGCCCCAGTAAACCAAACAAGCTGCGAATGACTTATATGCTCTCCTCCAGCTATTCCCCAAGAAACACTGCACCAATACAGCATTTCGCTGGTGAACGTAAGCCGATTTGGTCGTGTATGGCGTGTGACACGACTGGAAGTGCCGTCCCTGCTTATACCACCTCCCTGCCCGGGCGGCTCAGCCTGGCTTAGCTCGGTGCTGGTAGACCTAGTAGACGTATGCAGTCTACGTTGTAAATCAGAAGAAATTCAACGGTTCTGTCAAACAGGATTGTGCTTCTGCTAATGATACTTGATTATGTTCTGAAAAAGAGATGATCCTCTGATAGGGTCTAATTAGGGGAAAAGGAAATATAATTTCTACGTGCTTTCTTCACTGTATTTCTGCACAGATGTTTCTAGGGTGGTTTCCAGGTAACTACCGAAATCATAATATAACTGTTGGGTGCTGATTACGTCTGTTCTTTAATTATCCATTGTTTATACAGCACCAAGGGCTTACACTGTGCTATACTATACAAATATGATTAGAAAGTATATGATGGGAAGAGATGAAGTCATATCCCTTACAAAAGATAAACAAGCTTAAAATTTGTCTTTAAAATGAGTATAGATTTTGTCTTTACCTTTCATGTCTTTCCAGAGGCAGAATTTTGTTGTAAAAATACAGTTCTTATTGAAGTACTGTGTATAAGGCCAATTCAATAATGTAAACTTCCTCAATTTTACAAATTCTTGCACTTTCAACTCCAATTCAACACCCCCTACCTCCTTTTATTTAAAAATCCATCACGGAAATTATTTTACCGAGTGAAATGGAAAGGAAAGAACCTGAATAAAACAACATTCATAATAAAAATGCACTGAAGTTTTATGGCAAGATCTTTAAAGGCACAAATACTGTTAGGTTGGTAACACCATTAATTTAGCATAGAATCATAAGCATCTATTAGGCTTCTGTTTCTTCTGTAGGCTGTCCATTATCTGAGCTGTGGTATTAAAAGACACTTTCCCTTCTCAGGCTTCTCAGACTCTTTTGTTACTTAGATGGCAATCTCCATAGAATTTCTCACTTAAAAAATCCCATCAAAATATGTCAATTCAAAAAAAAGATTTTTAATAGAGATTTCCTCCTGGGGACTTCCTCCAATATAAAAGCAGAAAATCATATCTTTGTTCTCTTCAGGAAAAACAGTTTAAATAAAATTTTTAAAAAAATCAATTTTGATGTGTTATTGACTTGTGAGACTTAAAGTCATGTATTTTTCTTAAAAGCAAAATAAAGAATCCATTTACAACTCAGAAGAAAAAGGTGAGAAAGAAAATGTTAGTGCAAGATAATAGTTGAAATACTCTTTCGTAGTTCTTTGTGATTGAAGTATTGTATAAATATTTAAATATTAAGTGTAATAGATATTGAAGCTCAGAAATTTAAGGTAGTGTTTTAAGCTGACAAAATTTGCAAAACCAACAGAGCGGGGAAGTGTTTTGAAGCAAAGCGTTGTAGCCAGCTTTGCTCTCCGGTAGCGTTACGTGTATATAACAGTAAGAGCATTCAGAAGTCCATCAACATGTAATGTCCTCTTTTAAGCCCAAAAGTTTAAATATGGGAAAAATGGCAGTTTGAGAGTCACATCTTAGACCCACTGAAATCCAGGGCAATTCTGTCACCAGTTTCAGTACAGGTAGTAATTGTGTTCAGAAATGTGTGTGATTCACGTTGACCACGCGGACTGGTTGTACGTGACGTTTCGAAGGGTCAAATCTGCTTCTTGGGTGTGTGATATTCTGCTTTTACTATCATCCAACATATAGTAATCATTTCATATCTGAAAAAAAATGACTGTCGCAGAGACCTTACAGCCTAGCAGATAGGATAAATCATGGTTCACTGGGCGTATGATTTGACAGGCAAAGGATTAGATGCTTGTTCAGCCAAGACCTTGTTGGAATGCAGTGTCTTTTCCAGCTGTTGTTTGGCAAAGAATGTTGTACTGTTTGTGTTCCAGTAGATCCAAAGGTGGGAATCTACCCTGCAACCCCCAAAATGGGAACCTTACTATAGTTTGAATGACTACAAAATTGCTTCGTGTTTCTTTCAAGTCATGGCAGCGTTTTATTTAGAAAATTAATCAACAAATTAAATTATTTTAAGTACCCGGAAGAAGCTATTCTGGAAATTTGGGGTTGGATGTTCTAAAACTGCTTTTTTAGAAAGGCAGAATGACATTATAAGCTGTATTATGGGAGGGATTATGAAAAAAAGGATGTATTTTTTTTTTAATTATATGATCTTAAATCTAGGTAACTCACATCCAAGAGTTTTGAAACAATTGGCTGCAGATCTGTCTGTGCTGTTGACATTTATTTGAATAGGTGCTCTGAAACATTCTAAGTGTTCCAAGAATCTTTAGATAAGAAAATGAGCCAACGCAGGTATTTTAAGGCTGCCAGTCCTATGTAAATAATAGGATTATTGATATTGACTTGCATAAAAGAGAAAATAAATAATAACGAATGGCGGAACCTGGGGAAGTAGTTCTACAAAACTAACTTGGTATCTTGATGTGTAACTAAAAGGTTGTTGATAAAAGATAATAATGGTAAAGTAACATGCTTAGAAACCGGATATAATTTTAATGACAAAAATAGTGCAATATAAAATCAATATGAATTCTCTTTCAAATTATTTCAAATTATTACTAAGTCTGAAATTTGAGTGAAGAATGATAATCAAAAGTTTATGGTGCTAGTTTCTCTGGATTTAGTGATTGTCCCTGTCATTGTATTGGGGGTACTTGCATGCTTACAGAACACCAGAATAGAAAATATACTTTATCTTCTAGTGCAATTTTGCATGTGTATGTAAAAAGCCTGAAACAAAACATTTCTTCAACGGAGCAAGAAGAATTTAAAAAGAAAACAAACAAAATCCTCAAATGAAACATGTTTTGGGAAAAATCAATGTATTGTACCTAGAGATACTGCATAGAGAAGGAGGACAAAATGGATTTTTTTTTTCCATTTTTATCTATTTATAGAATTTACCTTCCAGCTCTAGATACAGTAAATCTGTAGGTACGTGGTGGGGAGTGGGGAAGCTGTAGATGTGGTTGTCTTGTTCAGTTGCCTTTCGTTAGTAATTCTCCTGATTAAATCCTGTACTTTGAGTCCTTCATTTCAGTCTGCGTAGGAGATGTAACTGCTAAAATATTTTGTCTATTTCCAGTTCTTCTGTATTTCCCTTGTGTGTCATTTTTAAAACTAACATTATTTTGAATGCGTTATTGTGTCTGTAGGGCACTTTAGAACTGCGGGCTCATGTTTTAAAATACCTATATTGCTATTAAAATTAGCATGACTGTTTTCTGCTTTATTTCTATAATTAGTCAAACTCCGGATATTAGCTAACACTTATTGACTAAATCCAATTTTACCCCTAGTAATTGTATTTTTCTGAGGTATGAAACAGCAATCTTGAAATCTCTGCTGACTATTAAGCAAAGAATGTATTTTTTGTTTGTTTTGATGTAACAAGTCCCATAAAGCAGTAGATCTCTTCTGTCTAATTATTAGCAATATTTTCTTATATTTGAAATGATGGTAAATGGTAGGATTAATAAAATCGAGAATCTGGGCATTTTTGTTCATTTTACATTGTCCAGGGCAACAAAAATATAAGCCTGTCTTTAAAACCATTTGGAAAATTAAAGGCAACTGAATTATTATAAAGACGTAGTTGTTTTGCCTAAAAGTAGGTGAAGTTATGACTGGTAAATTAAAAAAAACTAAAATGGTTAAAATTTTAAATGTTACAAATTAAATCTCATTTGCGGATTAAATACTTGGGGTTTTTTCAGTCTTTTTATAAAAGTTAGGGGGAAAATGATTTTATTGAAAAATGGAATGAGAAAGTTTTATCACCAGCGATAGTAATGATAAATTTATGGGGGCTTTGGGAGAACCAGAGTGTAGGCTCTTCCTTCCTTGTGACCACAAGTTGGATTGACTGAATCGCTGCTTCTTTTAATCTAACAGGAAGCTGAAGGGTTGGCGTGTTTGGCGGTTGCCTTCGCTGCTTTCTCCCTACAGAAATACCTTTATTTTCTTATTTTCACCATCTCCTCAGATATAAGGACCAGTGTTTTCAAAGTGATTTTTGATTTTTAGTTTCTCCTCCTTGAAGGTGTGCAGGACCACTGAAGCCCCTGTCTTAACTAGAAGCTTTGGTTGTTTGAGATTTCTGAAAATGATGTGTTTTCTCCTGTTCAGCTGGCCAGGGCTTATGGTGCTGGAGAAGAAAAAACTAGACCTCCTTCCCGTAAAAACCTATTTTGAATGTCTCTCTGATAACTACTAATAGGTATGATATTAATTATAGGATATGAAAAGATTTCAAAATCTAATTATCCAGACTAAAAGACTTCAAAATTTAATATCCAGACTAACAAAGCTGAAAAATGTTTCTGCTGCACGTGATCATAATTAGCTTTTCAAAGCGTAACAGTTAGACGGAAATGACGTCACTGACTCTTACCAATAAATGCTAAAATATATGCATTTTTATAATTCCAAGGGCCATTAATTGAAAAATTAATTGAAGCCTGAAAAGCAAGAATAAAAATGAGTCTTCAGGAAGTTTTGGAATGAAAAAGAAGTTCGGGCTTCAGGGACATCCTCGTGCAGGTATGTGGACAGCATGTGATCGGAGATAGCCCTGCCAGGTGTCCATCTTGCCAATAAAAATTAGCAGTTAGGAGGTATCTGCCAAGCAGTTCACACCCCAGGCAGTAGACAATGCTGCCGTTTATCTCGCCCTTTAAGACCAGAGTCATCCTTTGATATTTTTTTATTAGTCTCACATTTCAAACTATGACAAGTTTAAAAACTGAAACAAATATATTCAAAGCTTTTCGCGTAACATCTGAGGCCCGCTAAATGGAATTAGCGTGGGGAGCCTTGGCACTTAAGCCAAATAAAACGATTTGATCCATGTTGATTCATGAGCTTGTCATCCGCTAATACAGAAAACTGCGGTGATTGTAAATCATAGCGTGCTATGTGTAAATTGAATTTCACAACTGACTTGAGAATTGCCCCCATATCAAAATGTAAAAGAGAGAGAGAAGAAAGGGAAATGCGAAAAGGTAATAACAACAATATATTTAGGGTATGGTGGTGCTAACATAAAACACTGCTGCTTTTCAGAAGTCATTAATGAAAATGGAGAAATTTTCGATGGTACCCACGTCACCGGCACAGCTGTTGTAGCTAATGGAACGTTTTCTACATGCTCATATAGGCAGCTAAAGAAAAAGTCCACTCAATTCTTGAGCACACCGCAGGTTTCCAAAATCATTGTGCCGGCAACGGTCACGTTCCTGCCACACGTAGGAGACGGTTGTGGTTTAAGCGTCTCACTCATTCTTGATGACTGTCTACGTTCCTAGCAATCTTTGTCTCTCATAATCTTGAAACGTGACCTTTTCTGGCTCTCATCCTTTAAATTATAGCCACAAAGGTATAAAAGCTAGGCTTTTCAGGTGTAAAGCCATAAAAGGGTATTTAATGTCCATGTCCTATTGCCAATTTCTTTGCGCCAGGTTTGCCAACTACTTTCTCAAGTGGTCTTCATTATAAAATGCACAACCTTTGTTTCAGCCCCAAAATTAAGGTTGCTTTTCCCTGAAATTGGATAAAGTGCAAAAAATGGGGGGAGCGGGAAAGAAGGGAAGGATATCATAGGAAGAAAGTTAGAAACAAAAATGCCTGCTGATCCTCCCTGGACAGATGGTATTCTCAGAAGAATCCATTATTTGGAATTACTTGTAGAGTTTTCTAGAGTCTTTCAGAAGACCAAATTCACATAAAATATTCTTTCTTTAAAAACTAATTTGAAAGGATTGACTTGTTCTCTTCCTTTTTTTTTTTGTGGGAGTATGTTGCCAGCAGGCTTGCTGTCTTTTCTCCAGTGAATGGTTTTGCCAGTGTATGACTTTTTATACCATTGTTTTGCAAGTGAAATATTTTTCAGCGTTGCCTCCTAAGCTCTTCAGATTTTTGTTAGCCGTGGGATAAAGTGGGACAAATTCAACTGTGCTGGACTTATAAGCAAATTTGCAGTTTTCAATTGTTGAATCTTCAGTTCTCTGGGTCAGCTCTTCTGCCTAATCTCTTGTTGAGGCTTTTGATGCTACCATTCCTTGAAGAATGACAGGAATTCATATGGGATTTATCGGCATCAGCCAGCTGGTGCTGTCTGATGCTAATGCTGTGATCTGTCAATCGCAGGTAAAGTAATTTAACAAATTGTGTCATGCTTTGGATGGATTATTTAGGGGCTGTCCGTAAATGTAAAAATCAAGTCTTATGATTTCTTAATTGTTTGATTATTGGATCTTTTAATAAGAGTATGTGATGCCTTTTTGAGAAGAGGCATAGTTCTCTACACAGACCTGGGTTTATCTTCTTCGGCTAACGAGGTACTAGTTCACACTAAGTATGGCCAGATGTACTGGTCACTGCCAAGAGTGTTCTGATATTACATTCAGGAGTTTTCACAAATATCTTGCTAAAAATGTAAGCTATAATCTTGGATGTATTTTCCCATAGCAAACAATACAAAACATCTGTGTGCGATAAGGTCTGTGCTGCTATTGGCAGAGCTAAATTTGTGCTGCGTGAACTGAACGGAACATTCGTACTTTGAAGTGGTTTCTGATAATTTGTGTGAAGTGCTGCAGGACTTTTAGTGTTTAAGATGTGATATTCCACATTAAGAAGTACAGTATGTTTCAGCTAAACAATAAAAATTGTCGCAAGAACTATATGGATATATACACACACACACTGTTAATGGTTTTTAATAAGGATGTGGTAAAACACTGAATCCTGGTGTTTTAAAGTAACTGTTCTGAGCACTAAGGTCTTTTCACAAATGAGCTTTATAGTATTTCAACTTTTCTGAACCACAGAGGGAATAGTACTGATCAACGTTTAGTGTCATAGGCCCACGTACAATTTATGTTGTCAAACAGTAATTTTTAATTTTTAAATTTTGAATCATTTGTCTGCTTTTAATGGAAAACTCCCAGGAACTCTACAGAAGGACCTGACTGACTCAGCTTGGGGTCACTTCTTCTGAAAGGAAAAAATCCGGCGTTTCTTAGAGTGTTTGGTCACTTCACTGGATGTATAATCATGGCTGCACAAAAACATCACAGAAGCTTTTTACCTTCAAATTATAAGTAGCACTTTCTAATAAAGGGAAAGTTTTTTACTAAGACGCAGTTTTCTCAAGGCAAACAAAAATGGTCAGCCGTTTATTGAGTCATAGAAAACTATCCTTAATTAATTATTGTTGCCAAACTGACAGTAAAGAGAAAGCTGGATGAATTAATTATCTAGAAAGTTTCCTATTAAATTCTCAGTCCAAATCCATTCAGAATTTGTAATATTTCAACCCATGTCTGAAACTCACATTCTGATCTCGCCAACGGAAATTTTTTTTACCTCCATCTGAAGCGTGGATGTGGAGGTGCAAAAAAGAATAACTTAGAACTCTCTGGGCACGTCTAGCTCCTGAACAAAATAATTTCCTTGAATCATCTTCTTGATTCCTTTTCCTGAATCAAGATTAGAATGGTTTGAATCTCAAGTCAGGTTTTTTGTTGTATTTAAAAGTATGTAGAAGTGAGTTGCTCGTGGAGTCTCCACGATGGAGATCCATCTCACACAGGTTATGCACATGGACAGAAAGTTAGAATTTTTAAATTGCGTTTCTGAAAGGAAAAGTATGCAGAATGTGTCTTTTCTGCACAGAGTGCTGACGTTTACTTTTTAAAATGAAGATTTTTGAAGACTATGTCAAAGCTCTGGCTGAGATGGGTGCAATGCACTACTGCTTTCCTCCAGTTGAACTCTGTCACAGGCGAAGAAAGAAGCACACACGTACATCTCTCAAAAAGCATTCCAAGTACTTTAAACAATAAATAAGTTATGCCATTGCCAGATGAGACTACGAGGATCTCTGGAAAGGTTTTGGAAGACCTAACTAGTAGAAAACACAGTTACCTTGAAAGGCTGGAATGCAAAAGTGGTTGGTGATCAGCAGGGAGTTCTTACCGTGAGGGAAGCGTCAGGCGTTTCTGGCCTGTAACACTGCAAGCGTGCCTGACGGTAGCTTACCTTTGAAAATGCTTGTCCTATTCTCTCTCACTGGTAATAAATGATATGCAGGTAATTTTGCTGTGGTCACTCCCCCGAGCTGTCTCCTTGACATCGGTGAATGGCTAGATACCGTCAGAGGGAGGGCCTTTGATTTATATTATTTCCACCCACCCCCGCCGCTGTTGTGATTTGTCAGAGTCCAAGTCTGGCCAGTGTCAGGATGCAGAATAAGATATATCTGCTCAGCTGGGCTTTTTCTATTTCTTGTCAATGAGAAGGACATTTAACTAGCTGGAAATTGCTGATTAATTATGGATGAAAAACAGGGAAGGATCTATTTTAATAGATTATTACTACTGTTTGTCTTAAGGGGTTTATCCCTCTACCTGTGAGCTACGCCTAGAATAAAAAAGAAATACCTCAGACAAATCCTGTATGACTCAGCTTTTATTCGTACATATATATTTAAGGTTAAATAACAATACCTGTACTGAAATCTTCCCTCAAATGACTGGGACTTTCTCCATCTCTAGGCCAGTGCTTGCCAACGCAAGCAGGATTAGAACAGCCACACAGAGCGTTTTTAGCTAACCTGTGAATTTAGAAGCTGTGGTGTTGCCCAGGAGGTATGCGGATAAATGTATAGTCTTGACATACATGTCCACGCAGTGCATGCGTGTCCTCTTCCTCTGTAAAGCATTGATTTTTATTGTCACGGTCCAGCGATAGATTTTTATCGTCAATATGAGGGTTTTCTTTTCTGTAGAAATGGCTATGGAAGAAGTTTAAAAAGGAGGAGAAATATGGGCATCTAATGCATACCACTAAGATAACCAAAGGGAGCCACGTAAACTAAAAATGAATGTTGAGATGCCTATCACAATTTGTATTTATGCCTTTTTAGAATCTTTTTGGCAATGCCGTACAGAAAAAATGGATGCTCTCTTTGTTTTTACATGGCACTGCAGTACAGTTTGCCCACTGAATTAATTTGCTAGTAGTATGAATTATATGGTGTCTCTCATGGTACAGCTCTGGGACATGAAAGGTTTTCGTTGCGCGGCAGGGGGAGACAGCTAGAAAGAGATGAAGAAAAAAGAATGATGAAAGGGTAGATGCTCAAAGCTTGCCAAAGGAAATAGAAATCTGATTTGTTTCTTCTTATAGTATTAAAAAAAAAAAAAAGACCATTTAGTGAAATAGTACATTAGGAGCTCTGCGGCTTATTCCTCAATAAAGATCTCATTAAGCCAAACAAATTGTTCTTAAAAGCTCTGTGCATGAGATCAGATGTCTCAAGATACAACTACAATAGTTTATATTTGTCTTAAATATATTAAAAATATGAAAGATGTTTTTTATGGGTTGTTGTAATGTTTAAAAGCCATCAATTAAAAATAAAGAATATTTAAAAGAAAAAGATATCAGGATGAAAGTGTTCCCTGCTGGACCACACTTTTTTAATAGCATGGGTTAATGCCAATTTCTTAAGTGGCACTAAGCAAAAGTTCCAAGTGCAGTAAGCACCGCTCTCATCTACCCAAAATCGAATGACATGCAAGTCTTTAAACTCCCTCTAAAAGTATTGGTAAGTAAGGTTGTTCTAAGAATTATGCTATGAGTTTGGGATCTGGGAGACCGGGATCAGTTATTTGCTCCGACTTCCTGTAAACCTAGGCTATATTTTTGTGGTCTTCTGCCGAGACCCAAGCTTGCTCACTTCACGCTTAGCCCAAAAGCATGGGCTTTTGGCCATGCTATGATTACTGTAATTGTATTAACCTGGCATTCTGCTCCAGATGCGATGTGCTCTCCAGCGATGTAATTCTGGGGGACTGTATAATTCCCAGTCTGGAAGTGGTTTACGTCTGGCTAGTTCTGGGGGACTGTATAATTCCCAGTCTGGAAGTGGTTTACTGGTTTGTAAGCGGATACTTAGCTTCTCTGCGTATCTTGTTCTCCATATATTGCTATTAAGGATAATTATACCTTCCCACTGCTGTATTTTACAGATAAGCACATTAGTTGTGAGGTACAGGGGAAGGGAAACCATAAACGTTCATTAATTAATTTGCTAAAACACATCCAAGGAGATTATGAAAATATATATGCATTTCTAAAAGCCTAGGGTTTTTTTTAATTAATTCATTTACTCTGTTAACAAAGCAGAACTAATTTAGTATTTATTAAATTTTTGGAACAGCTCTATTTAGTGAGTTTATAAACAGAAAGGATACAAAATACTTTGTCCATTCAATGATACCAATTTGAAAAAAGGAGGTTTTGAAAATGCTCCTGTGTTCTTTAAAGTGCAGGAATATTTAAGCTAGGTACCTACAAGACTGCAGAAGAGCAGGTATGTATGTCGCAGGGAAATTTTTAAGTTCTAGACCTCATCTCACTGACGTCAGTGGTAATACTGCTGCTGACTTCAGTGGGAACAGGTATTCATTCTAAAAGCATCTATAGCATGCCGACTTTATGCGAGTGAATAGTTCTGTTGAACTCAAAACCAGTTTTATATTTAGCCTATAAAAAATACTTGGATCCTGCTTACAAGAGCTGGCCTTTAGATTATACAGTCCTTAGTATCAGGGGCCGTGACTTTTGTGTTTTATTCAGGAGCAAGCACTCTGCTTGATGCTGAAGTTTCCTCTAACAAGTGGAAACACTCCAAAATGTACTCAGGGTAGAAATAGCATTTGCCTTTTCTGCTAAACTTGAACGTCTTTTCTGTTGATTGATTTGTATTGTTATAGACTACTTAAGTTTGTCAATCCTGTTTTTAAAATAAGAAAAGCAATACACTAAAAGAATATTTTACTAGGCTATGCAGTGATTTTTCTTTAAAGAAAATGCTGCTAATTCTCTCTTCTTACTTTGCTGTCAGTCACCTACAAGTTAGTAGCGGCTTTGAGTATCAAAACTCATTCTAAGAAATTTAATTGCTCTTTCTGTACAACTCTTTCTCCTACCCTGTCTCTTCCAGCAGAAAGTCCCAACTCCAGACACGTAAAATTAAAGGATTTGTTAAGGGTCCTGCTTCCCTATGTTTGTGAGGTTATAGACAAAATCTCACGTAAATCTCTAGCTCTGGACAGAGAATGAAGCGGTATGGAAGAAGAAAATACATTTGTCATAGTATGTTTTGCTGATGCATGTTTTAATCTGTTTCTCTTGACTTTCAGCTTCATCTTTGCTCTCACAAGTGTCAGTTGCATTAATCTCTCCTTAACAAGTGAACTAAGAGAAGGCTTTTTCAGCCATGGCCTGCCTGTTTAAAACCGTATGATTAGGTCAGTAAGAACTCATCTACGATTTACACTAGGCGACTGGCTATCCTGAGAGCTGAAAGTACTGTTTGGTGAGAAATACATTCAAAGGTATAGAAAGGGTGGTGTAGATCTCATCTTATTGTCAAGTATTGCAGAAAACACTTGACACGTTCACCCATCCATTTTAACAAGCCGTCAAAATCAGTCTGGAGTAAGCCCTGTGTTCCTACTGTAATTCGTGACTAATTATATACCGTAATTCATTCCAAGTTACCAAGATTTGAAAGGTCAGTCTGGTTCAGTATTTGTTGCAGAGACATAATGCCACTCAGAAAATACACGAGAGTTATGCTAGCAAATACCATTCCCAAAGCTAGGATACCATCAGTGACGCTGTTGGATAAGTAAGGCTTGCTTACCAGTCTTTGAAAACATTTTCAAGAGACGCCTGTCCAGAATAGGTCAAGACACTTTTCCATTTCTTTGTAGACTTCAGTCGATCTATGGTTATTTTTAAATGCATGTATTATGTTTCAGATGAGATAAAATTTGTAAGATCTTCTTGTTATATGTGTAGGATTGCCCCCCACCCCCCCCAAAAAGACCTGCAGTCCTCACTCACCTGAGCATTTACTTTCATCGTTGCTTTTATGTAGACATAGAAGCTTCACAGGTTTGGAAGCAAAAAGGAGTTACCTCTATAAAATCAAGGTTCAGAATTTTGCTGCCCAGTCTGTTACGCACAAAAGCAGAAACTTGCCTGAAAATAGTTTAATCAAGGTGGATAAAATCTGCCTTCGAAAGCATCACCCTAGATGATTTTCCAGCTTAGCTGTATATATAATAGTTGCCATCTAAAAAAAAAGATTATTTATCAACTATCGTGTACAGCAGTATTTGGGAGAAGAACGATTTTCCGGCACGTTCTTTGAAAAGAGAAGCACGTGTCTCTGAAGCAATCCCTTTATTTGCTCTTGTTAGTTTTAACACACTCTTCTATTTTTTTTTCATTTGCCTCAAATCCGTATCTCTAGCTCTTGTGGTGTTCTGAAGGTCCTTTTCTCCTTCATCTGTATTTAAGTCCAGCTGCACTAGTTGACGCATTTATTTCTAGATAAAATAATCACAGTGGTGGTACCTTTCAATAGTATCTTTCTGGGGAAAAAAAAAAAAATTGTACGTGCGTGAACTTGCCCTGTGTGAGACTGCATTGCTGATGTAATCCCACAGCCGTCGCCTGGCAATTTGTAGGTGAAAATACCAGCGAGCCTTAGCTTTAGCAAGAAACGTGACATCATCATCACATGATGTCATGTCCCTTTTCTTTTTAACTGAAGCTGAATCATACATAATTGCCTGTCTGTAGTGTACAGAAAGTCTTTTCATGTCTGCATAACATTTTTAAACTGACTTGCATGCGCATTGTAGTGTATTCTGATTGAATATATTCTGAATAAGTTTTACAGTAGTTTTAAATATTTTAAATAGTTTTAAAACAGAAAACACTAGAAAATTTCACAAATAATCAGAACGATAAAAGAAAAGCAGAACCGAAAAGAACAAAAAGTTCCTGAGACATTTTAAATGTTTTTCTAGAAAGTTAATATCTGTAAAATGCTGTCAGTCTAAATGCAAAGTGTTTTATTCCAGTCCGTAAGAAAGGGTAAGTGTAATACTGGTGGAATTAATCCTTTGATACTATTACAGACACGACCGCTAATTCTGTTCATCTTGGTGTGCTAAAGTTAGGTCTTTAAGAAATACTCATTTTCAGCTGTCATGCAAGATTTTACAGCTGTGATGTATATTTTTCAGTAAAGTCTGTCCATAGCCTAGTCTTCTGTCTGAAAGAAATGCTACTGCATGCAGTTGCTGCTTGCGTGGTTTTTCTATCCGGGAGACCGAGACAAGGTCCCAAAATGATACGATGACCAAAGTGAATATTCCAACACTTACTTTTAAATATGAGCAATTTTGAAACCTATGAGGGCTTAATGCCAATGGCACAAATCACTTGTTGATATAAATTGATAAAACTCCATTCAAACTGAATGCTTCATGTTCACTCGCACCAAAAATAATTTGATCCAACATAAATTCTACTTGTGCTAAAAATCTGAAGTTTAACTTCCGAATTATAATGACCTTTGAGAGAATGACATCCTCCTCATTCCCAGCTGGGGTTTATTGTATTTCTGATAAATTACTTTTCTCAAACATATATGAGTGGTGATGTGGTTTGCTTAGGCTAATATTTCATAAACTGTCAAAGTGACCGCAGACCCTGTAGGAGGTTATAAGATTAAGTAAACCAAGCTGTTACTTCTAATATTGTCCCAAGCTTTATTACACTTTATTACAGTTTATGGGGCTTAGCTCCCGAACGCTTGCCATTGGTTTTCAGATGTAAAATCATGACTTGGTCACTAACCTAGTGTTTGCATGTGGCAGCTGTTGTTATATGCCAAAGACACTGAAATAATGTGAAGGATCTGTTAAATTGGGAGAGCAAGGAAATCTACAGGAGGACTTCATGCCCATGCATCAAAAATTAATTGCAAGATGAGAACCAGTGTTATAAAATCTCTATGAAGTGACAGAGGGGCACAACTGTTTGATTTGGGGGTGGCGTTGCAACAATTATCTCGCGTGTACGTGCTTAATTTAATCAGAACTGCGACTTCACTGGCTTTTCAATATGCACTTTGAGCAAAATGGGTACAGCGGTGGGTTCTTCCCAACACCTTTTACCTAGTAAACTGGATTGGCTAACAGAACGCTACAAGTAATGTAATAATGTATTTAATTAATTTGGTTGCTGTTGACAGAGCTAGCATTTTGCCATTATTGCTCCACCTTGCTTGAGGCTGTGGAATATATATTTTAATTGATTTGTTTGATTTCAAGGCTTCAGCAAAAACTTTTTGGGTATGTTACCACTGGCTCAGTGTTAATTAGAAAACACTATTAGTACTTTTGTTTCATGATTTTATTGGAAGAGTGGCTTGTGTCCTTCCCACTAGTAAGAAAACGCTTGCGGACTCTTTAAAATAGAATACACGGTCTTGTCTGAGAATACATGTTGCATGTAAGACAGAGGACTCAAAAGTAAACTAATATATGCCGGACTAAGCCTGCTTTTATGTAGACATAACGTGTGTGGAAATAGCACCGCCATCTCCAGTGATGCCACAGGGCCTGCTTGCCTCTGGCACTTACAGTCTTAGTTTTGAACCAGCCAAGAATTTCCTAGGTGTCTTTTGATATCAGCTGTAAATTTGTTGAAACTAAAACTAAGGGAAAGGGAGCGGAAAGAAAAGGGGAAAAAGTTTTTTTGTAATCAAAAGATTTTGAATTTGTCAGAAGAAAGTGTTTGCAATCTCCAGCATGGAAGACAATGTGGGGTAGGTTTTTTTTTCATTTGACTGAGTTCTTGTTTTGAAACGTTAGGTAATTTTAACAAAAACAGAGGTATGTTTACAATGGTTGAGTTTGAACTGAAAATTTCTAAATTACTGAAAAAGTGTACGAGAGTTTAGCTGGCAACAGTCTTTGAGACTTTCAACTTCCTGTACACACGAAAAGTGGAAAAAAACCAGCGTATCTCCAAAATGTTCAGAGACAAAAAAAGTATTATTGTTCTTACTGTAATGCAGTATTGAAATGCCGGGAATCATCTGCGTGGGGTCTGATCTCTCCGTCAGATCTTGTTTATTACAATAAGATAAGCAATGCAGCTGAGCTCTCTAACCTTTCCAAAAACGAAGCAACATATTTTTTTTAAATCGGTTGGCTGCCTGTGTATGTACCCATTACTACTGGATAGCGAAAAATAAAAGTTGCACATTGGAAATGAAAGGAGGCAAACAACAGAAGCGTAATACATGAAAGCATTTGATACTCTGTCAGCAAGAAGTGTAACATTTAAGAAGTAACTGAAAGTCTGCTATAGAAACAAAAATCAAGTGAGAAATAGCATTACGTTGATTTAGAATATAGGAAAATTAGTCTGGAGGCTTGAATTTTATTTGTGGCTGAACTGTTGAATTCTATGGCGTTGGATGATTTATTTGGATTTCAATTTTGTTTCTGTTCCTTCTCTCACCGTTAGCCGTGTATATTTAGATTGTCACTGAGGAAGAATTATCTCTTAATGCGTGTTTTTCTGCAGAGTGACTAGTACAAGTGAGTCTTGAGCTCAGTGTAGGATTTCCAGGGACTCTGTCATACAATAGTAAGTAATCCCCTGATTTTATCTATCAGCTGCTGTACGTGGACGCGTGCGAGCGTGACCCAGCAGCCGTTCTCAACTGCACAGCGATCTGCTCCCGAAGGCAGGCAAAATAACAGTCCTAGTTCCATCTGTGCATCCATTACCCGGGGTTGTCACTGGCAAATGATTATTAGCGCACGCTTTCAAGGGTCTTCATTCATTTTCAGTCGTTCAAACGGCTGTTTTGACCCTGGCATGTGAAAGTATATTACTCTCCATATATTTATGTGGATTACTGTTTATTAACAATTAGGGGACTATCAGGGTCAAATTGTGACAAATTGGATGGCCATTTATTAACATGCTCGGTCCAGTAATTTTTATAATCCTGACCTCAATCTGACCGTTCTTTTTTGCTGACAGTAAGTAAAATGAAAGTATTACTTAATTCCTAGAGAAGACTGAGGTGAAATTAATATCTGTGGGGTTCTCTCCACAAGATGCTGTTGTAGCAAGCAGATGACAAAGCCCCATATTTGCCAAGAAAAGACGTGGGCTACAAACAACTGCATAGCTAGAATTTTATGGATTTGCTATTATCACTTTTGGGGTATGGCGTAGGCCAGAGACTCAGTTCTGTGAGGATTCTCAAGAGCTGGCAGAAAGGGTTTGTTCTTAACTTTGTTCCTAGCCTTATTCTCTGCCCATCAAAACGCCTCTCTAAATCCTAAGAGGAAGATGAGGGTGGGAAGTAAGAGGTTTTGCTACAGACCTGCGTATCTGTATTGCGCTAACCCACTGCAGTTCTATTACTTCCTCCTCGCTTTCTGCCCATTTGCAGGGAGAGGTATGTATGATAACACCGTCCAGTGCCTTTTAAAAGCCGAATGATTTAGGAAGTGTAATTAATAAGCCATTCAGTGGTGAGCGTTAGAGATTACAAACTTCACACGTGCACTCAGCTTGCAAAAATGAAGTAAAAAAAGAGGTCCTAACAAGGAGTGCTTATACCTGCGAAAGGCAATGGCTCTGCGTGGACCACATTCGTTCCCGCTTTCCAGTCAAAGGAGATTTGCCTCTTGAAGTCTTCCTGAGATATTGCAAGTCTTCTGACATTTGTCACCTCTTTCTTATCACGCTCTTGCTCTTTCCCTCTTACTCTCGTACCTCTTATTGTTGTATTCTTTCCATTCTCCTTTGTCCAAGGTTTATTTAAGTCGTTCTTCATCTGCTCAGGTTTCTTCACTTCTACTTTGCGGTTCCTTGGGCACCACTGTTACTTCAGTTCATCCATAAGCTTGCCAGGTGAGTTTGGACAAAAATCTAGGTAGAAGTAGCCCAGCTTACAGCACATTTCAGGTGTCACTGTAAATCAGTCATCTGAATATTTCATTACCAGGTTGAGTTCCAGCCCAAGTACTCGATTTGCAGTCATGGTTGCCTTTCTCAAATAACTGGAAGATCTATTCATGTACCAAGTCAAAGGTCTGGCTGCTTCCCCTCAGCCCCCCCAAATAAAGCATGCTCCTGTTTGATGAGCTAGTACAAAGCGTATCTAGGAAGGATTTAGGAAGGATTTAGGTGCAAACACTACCGTGACTTAGAAGAACACAACAAAATTTGAGCAAAATCTAAAATGTAAAGCTAACTGAAAAGATGCTGTAAAATAATATGGAAGCGTGGATCTACTTATATATATTGTACATAGTCAAACAAGTATAGAAACTATTCTGCTGAGAAAGGTGATCTTTTGGAGTACTTAAAAGTAAATATTTTCTGCTTCCTGTTTTAAGTGTGCACTATATGTACGAAATTACATTGGAAATAAAGCTGTTGTTTCATCATT
The DNA here is from genome assembly GCF_000699145.1 of Aptenodytes forsteri. Classification (NCBI taxonomy): domain Eukaryota; kingdom Metazoa; phylum Chordata; class Aves; order Sphenisciformes; family Spheniscidae; genus Aptenodytes; species Aptenodytes forsteri. The sequence goes on along the minus strand of NW_008795677.1, from coordinate 1,046,904 downwards.
ACCGCTTGAATAAAAGGAAGATCACGGGAGTCAAAACTGAAACAAGAGAGTTTCATTTGACCGCACAGAGCAAAACCATCTATTTTCAATGTGGATTATACATGCCATAATGTACACCTGAGACTAGATGTAGATTGCAGAGTAGCTAATATGCACGCTGTAGGCTGCACATGCATATAGCATAATGTAAATATGACATGCTATGTATCAGATATTTATGCAAGAGTATTTTTGGCCTATATGAATTTGGATAAACTTCTAAACGTTGACATGTTTATATATCTGACCAAAAGCGTTGGAAGGGGAGAGCTTTCTGTTACGCCACAGAAAAAGCAGGACAAAAAACTGTAAGATTTGCATTTCGGTCTCTCAGGTTTAATTGCTTTCTGAAGTTTCACCTTTGATTCCCAAATATTCCACCCTATCTCTCCCTGAAACTGATTGTGTTTTTATTTTGCCTGGAAAGTCTTGAGTGAAGGCAATTCAGCTGTTCCTGAATCTGATGAAACTGAGGGGTAAAAAAAATCTCTATACCAAAGTAAATATATATGTATATGCATTTATATTTCTAGAGAGAGAGAGAGTGACTTCTTTTTAAACACTTTTACAGCCAAAACCGCTGGGAGTTGAAGCTTGAAATATGGCTTGGAAATTGCTCTCACCAAGAAGAAAGGCTTCTGAGTTCTCTAGAGAAAATTGGTTTTCATTGGACTGAGTTACAAGCATTTCAAACTGAATATTGAGAATGCACTGGGTTTTGCAGGAGTTTATCAAATGGGCTCATAAATTGAGCAGATAAGGATGGCTTGTGCTAACAGTTGGTGCAAACGGCTCCTTAAGGGAACTCTTTATTCAGTGAAAGTTTCATTGCTCCAACAAGCTCTGGCTCTTAAGGTACATGTAGATGAATGGAGAGCATTTAATCTAGTTGTGGTCAAGCTTTAAGCTGACAGCAACCAGCTAACTCATTCTTAAACAGAAATTTTCCCCTCCATTATAGTTAGAGTATATTTAGTAGAGAATGTTAACTAACAGGTTTTTCAGCTCAATTTACTACTTTAATCCAGCCAAAGCCTTAAAACAACCATGAGATGTTGTAGGTACGTGGGCAATGCCCTTGATCTCTCTGGTTTCCATCTCTATGGGAACATTTTAGGTTTTATGGCCTCTGGTCTTTTTTGCTGAAGGTCAGAAGTCTGTTACAGGAGCTAAAAGAGAAGTTTTTGCCTGTTCTGTAGGCATGGTTGCCTCTGACGGCAGGAGAGACTGGCTTGTGACTACGCAACCATCCCTACAGAACAGGCAAAAACCTCTTCTCTGAGTCGTGTTACAGGCTTGAGGACTCCCTTCTAGTGCTCTGTCCCTAAAAGCTTTCCTTCACAAACACGGGGGTTGTCTTTCAAAGAGAAAGACCTCTAACTCTTTGGAATTTGAATGAGGAGAGGAAGGAGAGATTTGAAGGTAAGTACACATACAAGGACAGACCAGAAACTGCTATTCCTGAGGGTGTAGGGAAAAAAAAGACCCTTATCCTCTGCTTCCTCTCCCCAGGTAGATATGAATCAGAGCTTTTTCTAGACTGAAACCTTTTTTTGCTTCCCACCACAGAAACCAATCTTTAATTCTTTTATAAATGACAAGAAAAATTCATACTGACAGCTGTCAGTTCTTTCCTGAACTACAGACATCACAAATTTCTTTTTTCTCCACTACATCGGCATAGCTATTTTCATCCTATTTTGTCAATGCTTCAGCTTTAAATCCAGTATAAACATGCACCAGGATATAGTGACTACAACCTGGCTAGAATCAGTTTTGCTCTGCACATTTTTCTTTTCCTTGTTTAGACTTTGATTTAAAAATTAAGTAATAAATTTAAGTAATTAAGTAATAAATTAAGTGAAATCCTGATCCTAACACAGTCACAGGTAAAATTCTCTATTGACATCAATGGAATTAGAAGAGGTAAAAATTTTTTGATTCCCCCCCCCCCCCCGAATTCAAAGGGCCCAAGTAGATGGAGAGAGATGATGTGTGTGTTTTTGACAGCTAGGTATTCTGTTATTCTAGAAGGTTCACAGGAAACAAACTTTATAACAAGTACCACCTTGAATTTGACAAGTCTTTCATGAAAGAAGAGGTAAAAATTTTTTGATTCCCCCCCCCCCCCCGAATTCAAAGGGCCCAAGTAGATGGAAAGAGATGATGTGTGTGTTTTTGACAGCTAGGTATTCTGTTATTCTAGAAGGTTCACAGGAACAACAAACTTTAACAAGTACCACCTTGAATTTGACAAGTCTTTCATGAAAGTCATTATTATCTGCCAATTACTGTAGTAGTCAAATACACCCACCTTCAAGCACCTTCTGTTCTACATAAATTTATGTCTGATGACAGCAGAATATCTTCAGTCAAAGTAGATCTTCAGATTTTTCAAAAGCAGAATACAACTCAAAGAAAATAAAAACTAATATGTTCTGATTTGTAACTCCTAAATAGTTTTCTGCTTAAAAAAATAAATAGAGAAGTTAGGATAAACAATATAAAGCATCCGTTTAAGCTGTGCTGAGAATAATAGCATTGAGAGGACAAAGGAGCCAGTAGTCTGCTAGATGTTTGCTAAATAAAAGTGACTAGAGTACTGGAGTGCTTTGAATTATAAAAAACATTATGAAATAGCAAAATTCATGACATGTCAACCAAAGTTCAATTCCTCCAAAGCAATAAAACTCCACCAGAAAAGAGGAGGACATTATTTAAGTAGGAGAACTCAGCTTTGTCACAGTGTCATAATGCTACTCCAATTAAGACACGTGAAACTGTCTCCTCCACATTAACTGTATTTGTGGGGTTTTACATCTTTTCATGTGTTTAAAACTTAGGTGTCTGCGATAAGCTGGTCTGTCTAAACCGTTGGGCAGGAGTACTCCAGTATTTTTACCCAAGGTTGTGCTTGCTTTATCCGTGACGCTGAGGAGGTAGCTAGAGCGCACCATGGCTATCTTCAGCCCCGGAGGTCTCAGGTTCCCTTCCCATGGAAACGAAATTGTGTGTAGACTGGCAAGAGAAGAAAACTGCGTGCTGAGCCTTGCTTCAGCACGGCACTGGGATGGAAGGCCACGTGTGCATCTGGACCTAGGGGTTGGAGAGGACACCTAGGTCGCATTTTTTAGACCGAGATGTTTCGTTTTCGGACCTAGGGGTTGGAGAGGACACCTAGGTCACATTTTTTAGACCGAGATGTTTCGTTTTCATATTTCACTAAACAATCTTGTTCGGCTGGTTGTTTGTTTAAAAAAAAGTGGCCTTCAACTTAAATACCTGGAAGCAAAATGTTTTAGATGATTCTGTTGGTTAATGAAAAAAGAACTTTTCAGTCTTTTGCTGAACTGAAGGGTAAAGCCCTGTATTCACTTGTATCTTTCCTTCCTGCAGCCAGGTGCTGACCCTCATGGGATTTTAGTCCGATAGTACAATGTCTTCAAATCTCAAAGTTCAAAACCAGAACCCAGCTCCTTACAATACAGATTTATTCACTTCCTAGCAGAGACTAGAGTTGTGAAGCTCAGCTACTGTTCCATGCCTTCCTTTGCACTCCTATTTTGTTTATTCAGTGTGATTTGGTAGTAACTTGTGTAAATGCAACTCCTGGTGTAGCTCCCTTCAGCAGCAGCAAGGAACGGTGTTGACAATTAATGCCAAGCTTACAGTCAGATTTGCTTTTGAAAGTTAACGTCAACTGTATTACTCTCATGTTGTTTCAAATGCTGCAAAAATAGATTCTAAAGACCGCTGCAATATGCAGATGCTTCTTTAGCAAGCGGAGTTTGACTGATTTTGCAAGTCTTGCTAAGCTCAAGCACTTTATTTCAGTTCTAACCTGAACCCCTTCCTGCTTTTCTGAACAGGAATGAAGCATGCTGAGTTGCACAGGATGTCTGTGCATTGAAAGATCATTCTTAAAGATATGGTGCCCCCAGTCAGTCCCAAATTCATTTCTTCAACCCCAGACTCTCAAATTCTCTCTGAATTTTGGTCAGGAGGTGCTTTCCTTTTGTCCTTCTCACAGGTCTCTGTAGTATAGCATAGACTTATAAATCAGAGGTGAAATCATTCTAGCTGCATTAAATACAGACCAAACGTTTAGATGTTGGCCTGAAACAGCCATAAAAAAAGCAGCACTCCATCCATTTTCAGGATAAATCTATCATGATGATCGAAATAGATAATCACAGCAGAACTGAGCAGGCTTTGTGAAGGAACACCAGCTGGTAGCATGCCAAGAAATTACTTCGCAATAGCAGCAGGCGTTGGCGCACTGATAGCATTGTGTTTCTGCCGTTCTCCAGAGTTCGTAAAATGTGGAATTTGAGGTCCTGTCAGATAAACAGCTTCAGAGAGGTCCCAGGGAATTCTGTACCAGATAAATCATTCCGTGCCAACATCTATATGGTGGTTTGCGACTTCTACAGAATAAGAGCGTGCTCTAATAAATGCTACAGGATTATGGAATCTTTCTAATTTCTGTATAATTTTATTGATTTCACCCCTGCTGCCATTCAAAAAGAACAACTCTGCATATATTACTGTTAGGAGAACTAGAAATTAGGGAATGCTATCCGGGCACCATATTTCTCTTGGTTTACATCCAAGCAGCTTCCCCGAGTCGCACCTTCCATTCCTTATTTCCTCATGAATAGTTCAGTATCGGTCTCTTGGGAGTGTTGGGTTGTTTTCCCTTTTGTGCATTTCTCCACCCTCGTGGATATTCTTGTTCTTTAGCACAATGTGTTTATCAAAAATATGAAGCTGCTGCCTTGATACCAGAAACATTTGGTGAATAAACTGCAAACAGAAAAAATTGTTCTATTACAAAAAAGTTTGCTTGCCTGATTTGTGTCTGAAAATTACCAGGGAAGTGTCATGTTTTGACTGCTGAGTTTTATTTGGAGTGAAATAGCAATAAAACCACAGGCCAAAAATCAGGGTTGCATTTTCCACAGGTATCTGCTGAACAAAAAGATGATGCTGATGCTACGAGCAACCCAGAGTGCAGGGGGGAAATTGTGGAGGAATTGCAATGTCCCCTTTTCGATAAATGTCAGTTCCTGGCCCAGTCATGGTCCCTGACAAAGCAAACAGTTTCATGGTTGTTACTCACACAAAAGTTGGAGAACCGTAAGACTCTTAGTCTACGTTGTTATCCTGTAGCTACATTTTTCTCTCGGTCTTCAGCAAATTGCTACAGTTCTTTGTGAGACCGATTCATTTTCCCCCACCGGTTCATAACTATATGTGCCAAAGGATTTGCAGGTGAACAAATGAGCTTTCCGAATAAGGCTGCCTTACAAGTAGTTTTCTGGTTTCCCACTTTATCATCCGAAGAGTCTGTCATTACAGTATTTTACTTGTTTAGGAACCATTTATCAGCAAAGTGCTCGTAATAATGATGTTCTTTGTGCTTTCTTTTGCGCCAGCGTAGCAAAAAACACACTCTGAAAAAAAAGGTGAATTATGTTTTAAAAAACTGGGAGAGGGGGACAATTTTGATGGTGCATCAAAACCTACACCAATGGCTTTTGGGCCAGGCGGCTGTTGTGCTCCTTCAGAACTCCCCTCTGTACAGATACGAGCAGGAGACGGGTTGTGACTTGTGAAATTTGGTTCCTCTTGCCTATTCCTCTACGTTATGAGAACGAAGATACTGAAACAGAAGCTGGCATGCTGAGACTAGAAAGCTGGAGTGGAAAATCCTTCAGAACGGGCCTGTGTTGCTGGAACGCCAGGTGTGTTTGTGCGCTGTGCAGATGCTTTTAAGCGCGAGCGCTTCTGCCAAAGGCCTTGTCTTACCGAAATCAAAAGAAAGGAGAAGTATAGACGTCTATTGCATAATGTTTCAGGTGCACTGTATTCACCCACCCGGCTTATATGGATTAGCAGATACTTGCAAATCTGTTTATGAACTGCAGAGCAAACAAATTAGGTTTGTCCTTCATCTTCCTTCTATAATCCAAAAACAAATCTGTGGGTAGTTTTTTTCCTCCTTCCACTAAGAAAGGTTTTTATTCTGTTTGCTTTCTGATTTTGTTACTGCTATGTTATCTTTAACGTTGTCAGGGTTGTTTTGCTGGAGTTATCAAAGACAGAAAATGACACAATCTGCCTTATCTTTTTATCCTGCCTTGGTTGTTTATTTGGCCTCCCATAAATCCAAAATTTATGTGTACTCTATGCCGCTTATGCCAAAGTCGTGTAGGACGCTCACTGTAAAATCTACGATGGCTCTTATATATGATCTCAGTAACAATCTTGTTGCTTCTTGTTATGTTCATTGTTACAATCTAGATGTTATTCCCTAGGTTTCTGTCATTGTGATAAAACATAGCTTGTATTCGAGGGTCAGTTTGTCTCTGATGGCTCTGCGCGTAGAACCACATTTTTGGCCTGTAGCACAGTGTGTTCTGGGTGGCAAAAAGAGAAAGGCTGACTGGTAGAAATCTTTCCATCTACATCTTTCCTTTATTCGTGGTTTGCCCTTCTTGTTGTTCTGCAGTCATTATTTCTGATACGGTCTAGACTAGCTGTAATGTAGCTCCGTGGAAGTAATCCTTTTTAAAGTCCAATAACAAACTTCACGAATGAGCTTTGAGAGTACTCCTCTATGCATTTCTGGGATCTGCAAACTCTCTCTTACAAATAACGTAAAAGAACTTTCCTGCTATATTTTCTCTACTTTTTATGTCCTTTGGATATCTGCCCAGCTCGTCAGTGCATACCTTAAAATAAAAATACCAGAAACCACAAGACACTATACTGCAACATCTTTGGCTCTCTGCACCAACCGTTAGAGGCATAAAGAACCGTGAGGGATGAATGATGCTTCTGGATGTGTTTTTCTGTCAAAAAGAGAGTTTATGGTGTTTCAAGATGCACTTGAAGTTTCATGGAAGGGCTACTGATAGTCTGCCCATATTGTATTGCCTTAGTTATGCCACCAATTTGGATACGCTTTGGACACTTTGGCCCTCTGTAAGTTCTGCAGCACATAGACAGTTCTGACTAAATTTGGCTCCTAAAAGGCCTCTGACAAACAGGCAAAAGGGTTTTTTTGCTATAAGGTAGAAACTAGGGTTTGAAACCAGCTGCTTGGTTATTTTTGTAGTTATTTACCACCAATTTGGATACGCTTTGGACACTTTGGCCCTCTGTAAGTTCTGCAGCACATAGACAGTTCTGACTAAATTTGGCTCCTAAAAGGCCTCTGACAAACAGGCAAAAGGGTTTTTTTGCTATAAGGTAGAAACTAGGGTTTGAAACCAGCTGCTTGGTTATTTTGAGTAGTTATTTATGATATCTTAATTCGAGGTACCAACAAGTCTGAGTTTCTGTCACTGTGTTAAAACATTTTCCTTGGAGGCCCTTAGTAAACTGCAGACTTTCTTTCTGATCCTTTGCCTTAATTTGCTGTTTTACGGCACCAAAAGCTAATCTGTGCTTATCTGTTCCTCTGAACTGTTGTGTGAGAATAATTTTAACAGCGTTGGAAGTTCTCTTTCTACAGTATGAATTTTCCTGAACCCATTTTGTCTTGATATATTCTCCAGTGTAATAGGCAGATGTGCACTTCAAATCTACTCTTTCTAAGGTTTCTTCAGTATCAGTCTGGTTCAAATCTTCCCCCTTTCCAAGGCGCCATATTATTCTTTCACACAATCTTTGTTTTACATAATTGCACAAAAATTATTTTAGAACATCAGCCTTTAGTGTTCTCTTTCTGCTTCTGGTGTTGAGACATGAATATATGAATAGCTTACAAGGTTTTGGGGATCATTTTGTGACCTGTGATGTTAAGCTGTTTGTGGAGTAGATGTTCACCAAGACCTTCTGGATTAACCATCTAATCATCTCATGACAATGGAAAAATCTTCCTCTCCTACGTAGGGTGTTCTAACTTCATTGAATGACCATAGAAGTTAACTCACATGGTATCTATTTTTCTTATTAACTTCAGAAACTAGTCTTAATTCATTAGCTGGGTTGGCTTAATTCATACCTCTATCCTGCTACTTCATTTATTAAGTCCTCCATCATCTGAACACCACACCCTGTTCCCCGGCAAACACCACAGCCGTCCTACAAGCAGTCCAGGCCCAACAGTGGTCTTCTCTCAAATGGCATCGTTAATGTTTCTTTGTTATATATATACTAATCAGAAAGATGCCACCTTTAACCCATGGGAAAACACAAAACAAGCTTCACCTCATAAAAATGCTCTGGAAGCTAGTTGCTAGGCAGGCCTACGCTGTTTTGGTTTTTTTTCCTGTATACTATGGAACTTCAAAACTCTACAGTTACAGTTGTCTTCCTTTTAACCGTTGGGTCTCACATGACGTGCTACCTCAGCATTATTAAGAGTGCGGAGTGTGAGCAGAAAATGGAGGGTTTAGAGCGAGTTACACAATTTAAGGGCAGAAGAAACCACTTTGGTGTTCTAAGCTGATGTCTTGCTTAACTCAGCATAGAATTTTGCCATAAGTAATGCTTTCTGCTGGGTGAGGAAGCTAGCAGTTGCCAACAGTTTGATTTTAAATATTTACGGTATCATTTTATATCTAGCACCTAACTTCCATTTTCTCTTATTTCTCTTTCCTTTGTGTACGTAAGAGAGAGAAGTGTATTTCTTCAGGTGCAGATAAATGTAGGAAGTAGATGTTCAAAAACTAGAAAAGCATTAGATATGGCTTCACATATTTAACACCAATTGCGTAACAGCGGGGAATTATGCTGCAGGGTGACAGAGATCTCTGCAAACCAAGGACGCTCACAGAACCTACTTCACAGAAAAACTATGAGAATAATTTGTCTTCATGAAGGAAATGAAATCAAGTTTTAGTTTCTTTATCTTGCAAGGTGGTGTTTCACTGATTTTTTTTTTGTTGCTAACAGGGTAAAATGAATTATGATAAAGCAATCGTGTAGCTCCTATCCAGGGCCTTGTATATTAAGAGAATGAACTAAATTCAGGAGTAACTTTTGAAGTTGTAGTAAATTGTCCTGTGCCTATATCTAAATGAGTGGACTGACCGCTAGATAGGGATGAATCTTTTGGCTGCATCCCAACTTGGAGTATTTCTTAGCGTCTTTCCTAAAGAACATGACATATATTGTAAAAATTAGGCATGTATTAATATCCTCAGATCAATGTGCCATCCCTCTGGGTGCATTGTGCTTTCAGCTCTGTTAAGTTTTTTTTGGCGCTAAAACTAATCTACGCTCCCTTGAAGCAAATACGCAAAAAAAGGACTTTGAAATGTAGATACTTAAAAACAGTTTAGTTAGGTAAAAATTGCTTGTGGGAGCAATTGAGTGGGTTGTAAAATTCTTCCACTAATGGTGAAAAAAAAATCTTGAAGGAACAAAAAATTAGAAGAAGAACCATGACTTTTTTCTAAACTGTGATGAATCTAATAATTGCTCCTGCAAAATGTTAGTTAGAATTTGCCTACAAATGAACGGAAATAATTCTATACAAAACGTCAAACTGGCAATGCAGGCACACAGTCAGTTATGATAAGTATGCATGGCAGAGCATGAATTCACCTAGACCGATTCCTGGGGCGACTATTTCTGAGAAGTGCCATTGCAGTTCACGCAGTACGTTAAGTGACTCATACCCAGGTATGTGGCTTCTGAAGCAAAATATTCAAAAGGCCTGATCTGACACATATTCAAATCAATGAGAAGCTTTCCATATGAAGCATACAAAATCACAGCTGATTTATATTAAACGCTTATTTGACATATTTTCTCATTTTACCGGAAACCCCTCTCTAGGCGATGACAAGACTGGAAAGCAGGTTCTGCAGAACATTCATTAAAGATGAAGGCATCATGCAGAGACTCGACATCAGGCAAATGCATTCAGACAGAATTCTGAATAAATCAGTATGGTGAGCAAAGGGGAAAGAAAAGTTTCACGTACAGAGCTCCTGTACTGAGATATCAGCTGCTAGACATCCTTAATCTCTACACAAACCCTTATTCATGGTTAGGACAAAATAATTTTGAGGTTTAATATACCATTATTGCTAACAGATGTCATTAAAACATATGCATAGTCCAGTTGAGTCAAATAAAGGTTTTGCCCTGTGCTGCTTCTGTTCTTTGTCTCTGTGCATCCTCAATATTGCAAGGATTATGTATGAAAGAAGCTGAGGGATTGAGCTGATATTGAATTCTGTCACATGGTAGCACTATTATTAGAGATGAAAGCCAGTATATGCTGCAAGATTGGGCCAAGAAATAAGGCATGAGGCAGTCTTACAGTCTATCTTGTTTCTCCTCCATTATAGTTGCAGAACATAGACCGTAAAACACTTAAGGAACTGGCAACCTAAATTTTGGAACTGTGCAAAGACAGAGTTTCTTTGAGTGGAAGATTCAGAAATTTTGACGTCTGGCTACGTTAGAGTGGAACAAAATGCTAGCATTTCAGAATTCTTCATGAAGAAAAAATGTTTAGTATTTTTAACATTAAAATGTTTTGTTCTTAGTGACGTACATTTCAACTTTTTTTCTGCTTTCTCCTGAAACATAAAGATGAAATCCATGTGTTTTCACAAAGTTTTGACTTCAGTAAATCTGCGTATTCAAATAAAACATGCTTCCAATGCTGTTTTTCCAATAAGCTGTATGAATTGAACTTTCCTTTTCAGATGGTTTAACCCAGCCCGATGATGTTATGTATTTTTCCTTTATGTATATCGAAGTATGAATGAACTTTTATATATCACAACATTTTCCTACTATAGACTCAGGGTCCAGGTTTCCTATGAGGAGGTCAAAGTCATTTTTCACTTTTGGAGGCCTGGCAACCTTGCATAGCCTGGTTTTCCACAGAGAGGTCAAAATCCCTCTGATGAAGGGGCCTCATCCCCAGAGGGAGGTTGGCCATCCATCAGCGTGTAAGACCGAAGAGCCACGAAGAAATTGCAGTGGTCTTGGACCACATGCATAGAAGTATGACATCTGCGTCTACATTTCTTTATAGAATTCCAGGCCAGTTCTGGTCAGTCTTTGTGTGAATTCCATCCCAAGGCACCTAGAAGCAGAGGGGATGATTTGGCTCTCAGCCTTCCCTTTTTCTGATTCTTGCACAGAGCAATGTGTGTCTTTGGCTCTTGCCTCCATTCCCCTTAGACCAGGCACCAGCCAGCTGGAAGCACAAGTAGAAACTATAATATAACTCAACTAGCAGGATTTTTATGTTGTTATTAAACGGCTGTCCAAATACCATGTAAGAGTTATTTAGAAGAATTCTTTCTCTCAGGTTGTAATGCAGATTTTCAAGCAGGTTCATAATCTCACCTCTTTATTTAAGAGTATATTTGTTTTGAAATTATATTTAATTCTTTATACTTGAGAAGGATTTGGGTTGATTGTTGCATGGCTGTAAATGGGAAGTGAATTTGGGTCATTATGTAGCATGTGATGCTTTATTTGGTAGATATTGGCACAAAAGTTCCAAGTCCTGTAAAAAGAATACTTCATACCACTGCAAAATGTTAATTGTCCTTTACAATGATGTAACAATTTTTTTGCTCTATAAGGAAAGGTACTTATCCAAGGAATATTCCTTCAGGGAAATAGTGGAATACTTTCTGATAATTATATGTGTTTTCCCTGTTACTTAGTGCTATGGCTTTAATCTCCAGGATTTCTTCCTGTTATTGTTAGCTAAGATGTCAGGTAGCACACTAAACAAGTACTGTAAGGAAGGAAAGAGAACATTTAAAAAAAAAAAAACCCAACCCAACCACCAGACCAAACCAACCAAAAAATTTCTCCAAGTCAACTACATGAAGAATAGGAAATGCCTTACTGAGCAATTAATGGGTTTTGGATTATCACTCTGCTGCTTCTCCTCTTTCTTTCTTTCTTACCCTCGTTTAATTTCTCATGGTTCAAGGCTAGAATAGCAGCTCAAATGTGTGCACTTTGCAAGTCAAATACTTAAAACTGAAAATCATACCACCTGTATAAAGTTGTCTATTTTAGAATTTAGAAAACAAAGGCATTTAGAAATCTTAGGTGTGGAGAACCTGGAGATCAAAGGTCTATGAGGAAAACAAGGTGATGTGGGAGTGGTTTAATTTTAGAATCACAGGATCAGGTGATAATTCAGATTGGAAGAGACTTCTGGAGGTCACGTAGTCCAGTCTCCTGCTCAAAGCAGGGTCACCTATGTGGTCAGACTGGGCTGCTCAGGACTTCATCCAGTCAGGTCTTGAAAACCTCTAAGGACAGAGACTGCACAGCCTCTCTGGGCAGCTTGTTCTGGTACTTGACTGTCCTCAGGGTGAAAACGTTTTTCCTTATATGCAGTCTGAACCTCTCTGATTTCAATTTATTTTGTCACTCACCCTTCCACGATGCATTCTGTGAAAAGTCGGGCTCTGTCTTCTTAACGACCTCTTCATACGTAGTGGCAGGCTGCCATTAGGTCTCTATAAAGCCATGTCTTCTCCAGCCTGAACAAGTCCCATTCCCTCAACCTTTCCTCACAGCACAAGTGCTTCAGCCCCCAACCATTTTTACGGCCCTTTGCTGAATTCTCTGCAGCTATCAGGGTTCTCCTCTGGTCTTTGTGACATTCCAAGAATGACAGAGAACAGCCTTGGAAGGATGTTGGCCAGCTCTCCGAGCACCCCTGGAGACAGCTCATCTGATCCCATGGACTTTTATGGGTGAAGACTGAGGCAGAGGTGGCACTGAGTACTTCAGCCTTATCCGTGTCCACACTCACTAAATCACCTGCCCTCTTCAGCACAGGTAACGTAGCAGTAGAATCTCTCTTCACTGCCCTTGATGTCCCTTATAAGTCTAAACTGCAGGTGAGCTTTGGCTTTCCTAACAACAATCCTACATGCGCCAGGCAATGTTTCTGGATTACCAGTTTGTCCTTGGTAGTGAAGAGCACATCCACCTGCGCATCACCCCTTGGTGGCCCATGCAGTACCTGTATCAAGAAGTCATTCCTGACGCCTTCCAGAAGTCTTGACTGCTTGTGTTCTGCCATTCTGCCCTTCCAGGAGACCTCAGGGAAGTTAAAGTCCCCCCTAAGAACTATGGCCTGCAATACAGAGACTTCCTCAAGTCCACTTCATCACCCTGATTAGATGTCTGTAACAAACTCTCACTGCAACGTCGCCATTACTAGCCTGTCCTCTGATCATGACCCGCAAGCTCTTAACCAGACTATTACCCATCCCACAGAAGAGCTCCGTACGTTCAAGCTGCCCCTCCACGCAGGGGGCCTGTCCACCCCAAGGAGATTGTACACCTCCATCACAGCGCTCCAGTCATGCGAGTTGCCCCACCGCATCTCCGTTACCTCAACAGCGTCAGTTTTGGGCCACATGCAGAGCTCTGCTTCCTGCTGCTTGTTTCCCAGGCTGCGTGTATTTGTGTACGTAACCGTCTTCAGTCCTTTCACTGCCTCACGGCTCCTGAGGTCCCTCTTGTACCTGTCTTATGTCTGTCTTTCTTATACCTCATATATAATTCATTTCAGTTCTGAAAGTCACTGCTAATTGACATCAAAATCGGTAGACCTCTTCAGAGTGAGGTGGGAAATGTCACAGACTAGTCTGGGGAATGAATGTTTGTATGATTCCGGTTTTCTATTGGTGTGTTATTAAAAAAAAAAAAGTTTATGGTTTTGCATTTGATCAAAATATTGATTAAAAATCCCCTAGCTACCGTCCCTCTCGGAAGCCACAAAAAAAAAAAGCACAAGAGTCACAGCTTGTGTGTATGAAGCGTAACATGTCTACTGTACCTTTTAAAGTTCTTTCTAAAAAATACTGAGGAAAATTATGGAGTTATGCCAAAAATAGAAGAAAATTCGTACCAGAACAGATTGGTTGATTGTCTTTAAAGCAAACTGTCAGCTGGGGTTGTTGCTGAATAAGTCAGAGAAAGTCCTAGACAAATGAATTGTATTTAGAGTTTCACGCATATAGTTATCTTTAAACGGGAAAGTTAAAAGTAGGAATGCGCACTTTCAGAAGGCTAAGAATATGCCAAAACATTACCCACTAGTTATGCCTCTCGGTGTTCTTTTTCCCAGAAGAAGAAAAAAAAAAAGGGGCTGCTGGAAAACATTCAAAGTTGAAACCTTTTACTTTTAACAAAATATGACGCTGCCTCTTAATTCTAATTGAAGTTGTCTGGTACGTGCGCCACATACTGAGCCCTCAGCAGATCACAGAATTATTAGCAGAAAGGAGCACGACGAGGTTTCTGAATGGCAAAGCTGGGGCTGGGTTCACCCCGCGCACCTTAGCAGTGTCACAGCAGCGTCAACTCTCGCAGCAGTTGTTGCCTCAGATATTTCAGGCTTTCTCTCTGGACCGCCGTGTCCTGTGATGCGAAGGAAATTGCTACCCTTTCTCCTGCGTACCAAAATATTAGCCTCCTTTGCTTTGTCCTCCTTTCGGCTGCTAAGAAAGTCATCTGTTATAAGCTAAAGTTACGGCATCTGGTTTGTAAAATGTCTAGAAACTTCTTGGCGTGCCAAAGCGTTTTAAAAGAACATCTTACCCCCTTCTACAGGGCCTCAGCACAGCTCTGCATTAATGATGGCTTGTCAGTTTGAACTTCAGCCCTCCCTCTGAATTATTTGACATGGCCACTGTTAGAGAAAATGAAAGAGAGAATTGCTATCTGCGGGGGTTTTATTTTAATTTTTTGCATTTAGCGGAACCTAGACATAGGTCTTTTTTCTCATTATGATAATTTATAACAGCACATTTCAAGAAGGGGGGGGGGGTCACAAACCAGAGAAAAGGCCAAAACCACCGCAGAAGGACATATCACCTGCCAATACGGGACAGACAAGCGTAGCCGGGGTTACTGTGAGGGTGTCTCCACTTTGCAGTGGAAAATACACATTCAGTACTCACAGAGACGTTCTTAATAGGAGCTGGCTAAGTTGGTTACTCTCCAAAAGTTGTACCCAGTATATGTACGAGTATCAGAGCTGGTTTTATTTTCTCAGTACTGCTGAATATTGCCGGGTAGGTTTCACCTTGGTGACTGCTTTGAAAACAAACAAAAAAGTACCCCCTATTAAGAATGGGCAGACTGGCACAAACGTTTAGTGTTGTGACACGTGGGAGCCACTAAAATTAGCGGCACAGCTTGGGGAAAGTAGACCTCTAGAGCAAAATCTTATTAAACTAAAAAGAAAACATAATATGTATTTTTAGCAGTAAGAGAAGCGCTTTTTGCAGGGTCTGCTCTTCCCCTGCTCTATGTGTGTGTTTTTGTGAAGTTTTTATACTTTGGTGTTTGCCAGGAGTAGAAACATGAGCTAGATTCTCTGCTAGTATAAATAATTTAGTTCCATGAACTGCTGCCTTTTACACTGACTGAGAACCTGGTCCATTTTTTGAAGATATGTATGGGCATATTAAAGTGACTAATCTTTAAAAAATGTCCTGTTCAACCGTTGCCCACCTTTCCGCTTCTCGGCTGCAGATTTGCACTTCTGAGCCTTGTTTTCAGTTTATTTTGGAATAATAAATAAACCGATTGTGCAAATCCATTCTATCTTCCTGACCTATTCCAGCTGCAAAGATTTCCCTTATTGCTTGCCCCCTCCCCTTTTTGAGCTATGATTTAATTGTTGGGTTTGTTTTTTTTTTAATTCATATCCCTTTTGCTCTCCGGTTCCCAGCTGCAAATTCCCAATGTTATATTCAGCGTTTTCGCCATATGTTTAAAATAAAGAGTCGTCCTTTCCCACCCCTTTGGAGAACAGATCCCTCCAACTCAACCAATAAGAATGTGGGGAAGGTCTTGCTAAATATCAAAAGGCACGGAGGGGAAAAGGCAGCATTCACAAAGATTCTCCTGTTTCTTCTCTCAAGCAGTGCTTCCTCATTGCAGCTGAGTATAGTGGGAAGTTATTCCCGTAGGGCTGTGCTTTCAACAGAGTCAAAATTTACATTGTGCTAGCCCTTTCGCTTCCCATGCGTGCACACGTGAAGGAGATTATTTTATCTCTTGAATCTTGCAACATAGACATTAGCAACTTGCGTGAACAAATACAAAGGGGACGTTTCTTGGCATGCAATGCTTTTCCATGGTAAAAAGGTGCAAAATCACTGCATTTACTTACACCTTCCCTCTCCCTCACAGCATATGGACACCACTTAAAGAACTGGAAACCAAAAACTGCATTTTCGGAGGTACTGAGCAACCTCAGGGGTAGCTGATGTCATTGGGAGATGTGGTTAATGCCTGCCTTTTAAAGGAAGACTCCCGTATCTAGGATGGCTAAACTACCGGCTCTGCTAACACCTTCATATATCAGAGCTCCATCAGTTTTGTACTCCTGAGAGCCGTCAGATGGAAGGAATCCAGGGGTCATGGATGACAGCAGCCCTCGGAAGCCAAACCTTTCTTTTGCAGAATGGCGCAGGCTTGACCGGGATGGTCAGCCAGATCACAGGCTATCCGTGGGCCCGTGTAACTTCAGCAGTCCCTTTGCTTTACTTGCTGCCATTGCTAGGAATTTAGATTATCCAGTCAGCTCAACGCCTCGCACGGGAACTGCGGTTTAGACTACTCCCTTAGGAAAAAAGCCTCACACTGGTCACAGGCACATGCAGCGAACCTATGGTGTGCTCCATAGTGCTAGTTTTCCAAGCCAAAATCACGAGATCTTTTCAGCCCACAAGCATCGCAACAGGCACTTGCAGGCTTTTAGGCACTGTCTGGTAGAGCTAGTTTTAAGGGAATTGAGAGTGAGAGAAGATCAGCCTCTTTATCTTCAAGTGTGTGCTTTACCATCGTCAGAATCGCTGATCTATTGCTTTTGCTGCCATCCTTACGTTCACGTCTCTATTTCTGTATGAGTTCCAGTTGAAGTTATTCTGAAGGACATAGATCATATCTCAGAAATTATTCTGCAGCAGCTATGGTTGCAGAGTGATTTTTACCGTGTATGGAAAATCTTAGTGTCAGCAGGTAGCAGCCCTCCTTCAGTATTCCACCTGGCCTCTTCGATGCACGAGTTCAGAGTTGATAACATAGAAAACACCAGTTAATGAACTCAAATAATATTTGAGGCCCAGAGACAGCTGTTCTGGAAGACTGGACACCCCCTGCATCAGCAGTGGTAGAAACAATAAGCTTAATGCTTCTGCAGCCCTCGAGTAAATGAAACAAAATCATTTCTTACTGCACCTTTAAAAAGATATATCCTGCTTTTTTTTCAGAATATATTTGTTGTCTACTGGCAAATTCCAGACGTAGCAGATCTGGTCCTGTATAAAAGAGAGATGCCCCTGCTGAGCTGCTCTTAAGAGCCACCTACAGCACTCGCTGTCTTGACATTTCTTGGACTCTTGGCAAACTTTGTCTCTTTCCCAGTCGCACCTGGGGCGATGGAATAGAATTCCTCAGGTCCGTGCCGGAGCCCATAACTCCGGAGAAGAACCAACCATTACCCAGGGTTACAGACTAGTGATAACGTAGCATGAACTGCTGTCGCAGTTGTGATCCACAGAGATGTTTCATTTAACAATTCAGCTGTTGGAAAGGGCCACACACCTTGGAGACGCACTTCCCGTTGTTGGGCGACAGCTGGCCAGGTTTGTTAACCCTCCATCACATTTTTATTCCCAGTCTACAGGCTGTGAAGAGCAGAGATTATCTGAGATTCTGGGATAACTTTTAGAAGTACAGACGTTTCAAATATACTTAGGGCAATACTATAAGTGACTCGCTGGCAGTGTCTGTGTGAAGCATATTTTCAAGAGCTTGTCAAAGGTATCTAGAGGGGGGAACAGGCTTTATTTGCAGTTATAAAGCAATAATGGACTTACCAGCAGGGCACCAGTATATTTACTTCGTAGCAAGTAATCTCTGGAAAAAGCTAATCTTTGCATGCTATAAAGTAGAAAAGAGCTATAGCTTACTTATAACACAGTCATATTCTCCCGCAGAGCTAAAAGATATATTATTGAAATAGAAATAATATTGCCTTGGTTTTATGAAATGAGGTAACAATAATTATTTCAAAGATTAAAAATATTTAAGTCAGTCCTTTTACAGCAGCGACAATTCTTCCAAGTTTTTGTACTTACATCAATGTGTAATTTGGACCAAGAATAACAAATTAGTATCTCATAAAATACTAATTAACAAGAAAAAGAGGGCAGAAGAAGTGGATTGTTGTGAGTAAAAATACCTTTTTTATCTCTCTAGCCTTCCTCTGCAGTCTCAAATTATGAAAGAGCAAATTCAGCCTTAGCCTAAAATCAGTGATTTTCATGAGGCTGAATTAGGATTTGAAGCGAGGAGAATGGAAGTGATCCGTTAGTCTTTCTCAGCTAAGAGAAACTGATAAATGATGTTTGTGTAAAAAGTATGGCAATAGTTTTCTGAGGTTTAAATGTTTATACCGTGTATTTACTTAGTAACTGCAATTACTTAAACTCCTTCCAAAATACTGACATTAACTCCTTTGGGTGACTGAAAGTCTATCATTTAAATCATTTACCTTGGCCCTCTCGGACAATTACTGAGTTAGTTGGGTAACAGAAAACAGACTGTCAAATAAGGCTCACACAAACGTTACAGATTGTAAGTTCAAAGCCTCTGTTGAATTGTTAGGGTAACTCTTTGTGGGTGGAATTTGACACTAAGCGTACGTGGTGAAGCCCCATAAACTGAATCTGAGCTCGGTGGAGTCAGAGTAGCGTAACCAGGAATAGAATTGGATCCAGTCTGATGTTTATCTAGGGAACAGTATGTCATTCTTCATCTCCTGTTAAACAGAAGACATCAGTTTTGGTCTACAGCTTAGTAAAGCAGTGAAAAATCAGCATCAGCTGAGAATCTGGCCCAAAGTCTGCTGAAGAGATCGGAGGGTATCACAGACAGCTGTGATACTACAGTTGTAACGTGTAGTTAGGTGGAAAGGTATAATTGCATCTTTACAGTCACATACTAAGTTGTCTAAGTCAGCTAGTTCCTCTGGAAGAGGTAACTGCACAGATACGGTTCTGGTAAGAATACAGATATTCTTACCTACATAATCCATAATCTGTTTGTGGGGTGTGGGGTTTTTAAGTGCTACAGCAGCAAAATGTGGTAAAAATAACATAACATTACCGTCTGCCTTTTCCTAAGTCCTACAAAAAAATGTATAAGTAAATCATTACCAGTTGAAGATTGTCTGAAATACGACACCTTGCCTTTGATTTTCATGTCTTTGTAAAAGAAATGAGGGAACTTTAGAGTTTGGTCACTGTCATACCAAAACCCTGGGCAGCAATTATGTCCCGCGTTATTAGGCATGCAATTGCCAAAAATAACATTAAATAAAAAGCTGGTTGGCAGGAACGAGATTTGCTTTCTCTTAGCACAGCGGTTTTTTTCTTCCTTGAAGCTCTAGAAAGAGGAACCAATTTCACTTTTAATGAAATAAGTGACAGTTCCCCGTTCATTTCATCATACCTAAGATTACACTGTGTCTTGATAAGATCTGATGAAGCTTGATTCTTTTCATCTCCGTGCTACGGGTGTGTTGTCTCAGCGAGTATAGTCTTGTTAAAGGGTAGGGCCTTGCTTCATAAGTAACCGGGCGAAATAACTGAGGGTATCGCAGAGGAAAGCACAATTCAACGTGCGAAAAAATGCCAAAAGAGACCATTAATCCTGCTCGAGGTAATGGTTATGTGTTATTAAAGGTCAGTGGGATGATGACCCCTGAGTACCACAGAGATCTTTTTGTACGCTGTGAAGTGTTCAGTCTTCTTTATAGACCTGTTCCCCTCAACCTATGGAATAAAAGTATTTGCGTTTCAGCAGAAGCAGAATTGAATTTATATCACGAGAAAGAGTACACAGTAAATTCTGAGTCACCAGAGGGCAGTTTGGTGAGTATGAGGGTACATGTTAACCTCATGCAATATTTAGTTTGCAAACTTAAAATTCTACTAAACGTACTCAAGCTTTCTGCCGGTGTCATTTACTTTTTTTTTATTGAAACAAGCAGACAGTAATTCACTTTTCTCTTTTGCCAAAAACCCAGCTAAAGCAATACATTCCAGCATGCACAGTTAGTGAAAAGACTTGGGTTATTTGAAAGCAGGACAAGAGAGTTTCAAAGCCAAGGAGAAGTCCCAAGAAAATAGCAGCCTTTTGATTCCTGCCAGCGACTCCATCCATCAACGGTGTTAAAATGGATAAAAATAGTGCATCTTTCCGTTAAAGTTCTGTACGGGGGAGATAAACCAAGGGAACGGTAACTGTGTCACAGTTTAAAGCAGTTCTGGCCACTGGAGGGCTCCTGTATTTTTCTGGCTGGTTGGAGGCTGGACTGTGCTTTTTGCCCGTGATACTGGTTCAGAGGATAGCTCTCAAACAGAGCTGTCAGTGATGGTGAAGCCATCTCCTATTGTGTAGAACAAGCAGCAAAGAAAATAGAGTACTTCAGCTCAATCATGTTAACACAACCTCTACCTGCAATCAAAAATTAGGTTTTCAAAACGTGAAGATTGCTGTTCTTCTCCTCCTTTCTTCAACTCTAATGTCATTATACTGAACCTCTGCAGCCCGCAGTGGAAAGATGTTTAAAACATGGAAATACCTGGCTACCCTGGGGAAGCGGATCAAAGATAACGCCACTGACCCGTTCGAGCTCCGGTCCTTCTCTTTACTGAGAACTTAAGCATCACCAGCACCTCTGCTCCCACGTTGCTCTGAGGATTGCTCAGCCTGCCGTGCAGCCAGCGTGTGGAAAGGCATCTGGTTTATGCAACCTTTGTTGTCATATAAACAGAGTCAGCCCTGAATGCATTTTTCCATTCATTACCAACAGGGCTTAGAACTGATTCCTTGGCTCTATAACGAGTAACTATGTATGAAGGTATTAGCACAGTGACATATAAATTAAATTCAACATTTTGGAAATGGGATATGAAGTAAAATGCTCGGAGAAGAGGATTTTCAAGAACTTTTGGCTGCACTCCCCTTTCCAAGTTAGGGCACTTAACATAATGAGTCCTTGTATGCGGTACTGGTGGGAGCAGGTCTGCGCAGACACAGCAAAAGAACAGAGCCGTGTGGCAGGAATTCTTGGGGCTGCTTCTCCAGCATCTCACACAACGCCTGGGAAACTGTAGCGGTACCAATATTTCTTTAAAAGTCCTTTCATGACACGTCTTTTAAGGAAAAGGGTCAAGAACTGAACTGCAGTCTCTGAGCAAAGTCATGGCAGGTATGCGGCTAATGAGTTACTAGTTAGGCGACTGGATATGATTAAAAAGAAAAGCACCTGCACGATTATTATGAGAGTCTCAGAACAGCTTTAGTGATGGAAACTACTGAATATTGAAATCATACGCGTTTCCTAAATCTGATTGAGACAGTCTTCTATTATTACGAATTTGCATTACTAGCCCCTAGGAGCTCTAGCTATAGATCAGGATCAGTTATGTTATGCAGTGTAGAGACTTCAAACAGATAGAGGTTTGCAGAGAATTTTACTGTCCAGTTAGGAGATAATTGAATATGAACTTCAGTATGAAGAACCAGTAAGACAATACTGACTGCTCTGAGAAACAATTTGACACAGATACATTAGAAACTCCGTTACCACAGGCTATCTAAATAAACCTGCACAGGTTTTCCACTCGCTGCTGTCTACTCGCTTTTTCTTAGTCTTTAGTGAATCTGATAATTCTGACATCTCAGCATTGACTAGATGTTTGTGCATAAGTGGGATTTTCATTTGAACTCTTTATCTTATTGTGGATTCTTTTGCTAACATTTTACTAAGGGCTTGTCATAGGAAATTTATCAGCAGCTTCCCAAAAGGCTAAGTGAAGTATGTGATGTGTTCCGCAGTTTATGTCCTTTCTTGAATATAATCAGGAAGATTATTTTAACAGCATCTTCCTCTGCTGAAGCTGTGCTGGTTAGAGGATGACTGTACATGGTCTCTGTATTCTCTCATCCCTCAGAATGTTATTATTTTAATGTTATAAATATCAGGATAATGACTCAATAGGCTATTAGGTTTTCTTAAACGTTCTAAAGCACAGCGTGGTCGGAAGCTTCTTTGAACTTACCACTTCACTGATTTTTCAAAATATACCAAAGCTGACATTCACTCCTAAATGCATCAGAGAAGCACCATAGATTTAGTTGATGAAAATCACAAGATCTAAGCTCACAGCGAGATCTCAGTCTTTCTCCCTGCGGACAGCAAAATGACAGGCTCGCAGAACCTCTCCCGGTAGAGGAAACAGACAAACATCTTCATTGCTTCTCTGTCTGAGTTCATCTCCCAGAATAGGCACCGATTTCTCACTCCTCTTATGTTTATTTCATCTGGTTTTGAGGTTACCCAATTTCTGAATTGAGAGGCTCTTTGTGTAGAAACACAAAAGGACTTGTTCCTGCGAGGAGAGGATTTTAGGGCAGATGTATAGAAGGACCTGTGCACCTGAGATCTGTCCAGTTCCCACTTAGGGCATCAAGTCCCAAAATACACTAAAATACTTCTGCTTTTCCGCTACGGTGCTCTAAAATCTTTAACTGATGTTTTGTACGTTAACATTGCATTTCAAAACAGATCTGTAAATGCCTCCATCTTGACAGCAAATTATCTGAGCTTCTATGTCATCTGCATGTTTTGTCTGAATGGTTCAATCCAGTAGATGCAGGCTGCGTAAGTCTGCCACCATATTTTATATTAGGTTGCCTACTTAATGTTAGGTATGCATTGGAAGGACTGACATCCAAGTCTCTCCCCTACCAAGTGAAATCCCGAACTGTTAATCTGTAGTCTCAGAATGGAACTTCAACAGGAACCTGCTGATGAGTTCGTAGCCTAGTTGAGATATGTGATAAAGGGTTTATCATAAAATTCAAGTGATCTTTCCAGCATCTGACAAGTGCGTTAAAAGGTAAAACCGGTCACTTCTCCTCCTACCTTTAAAAGAAAGGGCCAGATCCTTTACCATTTTTGAGAGAAAAAGCCAAAACTTGCCTCAGCAAGTGCTTTCAAGGCTGTGAAACTCAAATGGAAGGAGAAGCCAGCCTACCATAAGACACCTAAATTTTTTACAAGGCAAAAGCCCTTTGGTTACTTCCTTTGGTGTCTTGTTAGCTGATACGGTGGCAGCCTTCGGCAGCCCTTACCTCTGCGCGCTGAATAGAAGGAAATACAAGTGCTCAGTTAAGGACTCTGAACTCTGTTCGGAGCTTGCCTAAAATTCAGGTGTTGCAGCAATGGGACTTGAATTACCTAAACCCCTAACATTCCTTATTGTATTTCGAAACACTTTCTCAAAACAGACCAAGAAGTAGATGATTACAGGTGGATCTCCTATCTGAGACTATGCTTTTAGTTTTCTGAAACCCCTGAAAAATCTTTCTTCCCTCTAAGCTCTCTTAAGACAGAAAAAAAGATTTACAAGTTTCTTTTGCAAATGCTGGCATCGTTGTAATAAAAGTGGTATTTTATCTGTGCGTTTTTTAAAGAAGCAAGAAACCAAACTGGATTTGGAAGGAAAGAACTTGTTCAGAAAGACAATGGAAAACCCGTACTTCTAGCTCCTTATGAAGAGAGATTCTGCAGTGGGGACTGTTAAAGGTTTCTCCTTGAAAACTTACTCCAAGAAAGAAGTAACATGCTGAGATAAAGTGACCCAGACAAATAAGCACGTGTGGTATTTCAGTGAAAGGGAATGACCCCTGCATAAAAAGTGGTAAATGTGAAAGGATTTACACGCTAAAGATATTTTGAGAATCCCGGGGATATGTTTAGTGAAGGCTGCAGCAGTAATAGCAGAGTCTGGGTGAAGAGCGGTTAAAACCAAGTGTTCCCATAAGCTCATTCTGTAACTCTGAAAAATCACTTATCTCTTGGTTTTTTTTCTCGTCGGTGATCCGTGCATGGGGAAAATGCGAAAGCGTTATGAGTCTTCATTCATATATATTAGTAAAGCACTTTCCATTCCCTGAAGATGTTATAATTATAAAAGATGAAGATTAGAGGACTTTCTCTTTTTCAGTGTGCAGTGTTCCGCCGTTAAAAGAATAAAGATTCAACGTATTTAAGCTGTGGCAAAAATTATGCCATGTACAAATGTTTCAAAATTCGGTCCTTACGTGACGTGAGTTTTGAGAGAGAGTGCTAATCAACAGTTTTCGGTTTGGGCCTGAGACTTGCACGGTGAAAAGAGGGAACAGAAAGCCCCTCAGAACGGAGGGGCAGCGCTAAATGCCAAGAACGTTTGGAAGAGCTGAATGTTGTGTTATTAATCA
Source organism: Aptenodytes forsteri (assembly GCF_000699145.1). Lineage (NCBI taxonomy): Eukaryota > Metazoa > Chordata > Aves > Sphenisciformes > Spheniscidae > Aptenodytes > Aptenodytes forsteri. The sequence goes on along the minus strand of NW_008795677.1, from coordinate 1,022,550 downwards.
TATGCAGGCTAGAAGGAAATGGCAATAGCTATGGGTGAATCAGCAGTGGGTGGTGCCTTGGATTTAGAAAAGTGGTGTCACCTGTTAGGCTCGCAGCCACTATGTTTCAGTAAGATTTTTTTTTTTTTTTGGTTTCCATAAACACCCCGCGATGTTGAAACTCCACTTTTTGTTGCTGATGGATATAATGAAATTTAATCCGAACTCTGTGACTTTACCCATTTGGCAGAGGAACCACTTTAACTATAGAGGAAGTGTCAGTAGGAAATTGTGAAGTATTTATTTGAGCCGGTACTATAAGAGTGTTTCCTGAACCACAGCTGTAGGGACAGGCCCAGGGTTTGCACTGGTGAGAGGGAAATGGAGTTCTCCTGTTGGAAATAAATTAATTGAATGTCTATGAAACAGGAGAATTTCTCCTGTTATATGACTCCCATTCCAGTTCTCCTCTTGCTGTGAGTCATTTATTATTGCTGCCATGCTTTATTGAAAAGGGTATTTTACACAGGGAAAAGTTTAAATAAAAGCAAAAAACTCAAGTAGGAGAGTGTAATCTTACAGTATTTATACCGACTATGAAGTGAATGGGCTATAATAAGAGTAAATAATAAAAGAAAATTACATAATTCCTGAGGGAACTGCTCTAAACAGTAAAAAGTTAAACATGTAGCTCTATGGCATAAAGGAATGTACCATGAAATCAGAGAATCACAAGGCTGGAAGCAACTTCAAGAGATCATTTAGTCCGTTCCCTTCCCCCCCAGGGACGTACCAAATGTATTTGTCATTCCTGATGCAGTCGTCTAGCTCTTTCTTAGTTTTGCCGTGGAGATATTCCAAAACCTCCTGAACCAATCTTGCCATTGCAGGGCTTTTTATAATATGAAGATTTTAATAAATCTTCCTTGATCCAATTCAATCCTTTTTTTCCTCGTCTTATCCAACACGTAGGTGAAGAAAGAGAATCACTCTCTTCCATTTTACAGCACTTATTTGTATTAGGAGTACAGGAATGCACTAACTGTCGCATAATCCTAATGCAGCATTTATTTTTTCCTTGTGGGCCATCTCTTCCAGACCTGTTACAATTTCTGCTGATTTCCTCTGAACTTTTTCCAGTTGTTCCAAGTTTTTTGCTGAAATGCAGAATCCAAGCTGATCATAGTGCTGTAGTGGACGTCTAATCAGTGTTAAGTTCAAAGATTTTTTATATATCTCATGAATACTATGATACTGTTTTTGAATTCAAGCATAACTTGTGTTCTCTTCATGATCCCAGATCTTTTTCATTTTTCCATCCCATATTTTTAGGCTTAAAATTTGTAAATAAACGAAGTCTCTCTTGCACTGGTCCCTACTGAATCACAGAGAAGAGGAGGGTAGACCCTTTCACTTGTATTCTAATTCTGTCCTCTCAACGTACTTCAGTCACCCCAGTTTGATGTCATCTTCATAAACATATGCTCTGTCCCATCATAGCAGTCTGTCGTGGTTTAACCTCAGTCGGCAACTGGGCACCACACAGCCAATCGCTCACTCCCTCC
>NW_008795677.1:1014846-1020804 GCF_000699145.1 Aptenodytes forsteri | reverse complement strand
CTGTGCCCCCTCCCAGCTTCTTGTGCACCTCCAGCCTTCTCAGTCGGTAGAACATGGAAAGCTGAAAAGTCCTTGGCTAGTGTAAGCACTACTTAGCAACAACTAAAACATCGGTGTGTTATCAACATTGTTCTCATCCTAAATCCAAACCACAGCACTGTACCAGCTACTGGGAAGGAAATTAACTCTATCCCTGCCGAAACCAGGACACAGTCATCATCGGAAGTACTGAATAGCACCAGAACTGGTGCTGGTTCCTTTGGAGCTTACTTGAGGCAAGCTGCCCTTCTGATAATGAACCATTGATAACAATTTGAAAAATGTTCTACGAGCCTCTCCATCCACCCTGTATTACCACTCTATTTCAGGCTCTTTTTATTTGTTCATAAGAATACCAGTTTAAAAAATGTTGAAAGCTTTTGCAAATTTTTCTCTTTCTACAGGACTTGTCACTTTGCTCTACAAGTAAATTGAATTGGCTTGGCATGATTTCTCCCTAACAAATTCTTGCTGGCTTTTATTCATCTCTTTCTTTTGGCCACAGTCCCTGGTTATCCACTCTGAGATTTGGGGTTCTTTTTTCTAATAAAGTATGCCATTCATTTTTATTTGAAAGTTCTGTTTGTTTCTCCTCTTATTTATGCCTGTCTTAAATAGCACTGCTTTTTATTTGCATCAGCATAGAGGCAAAAGAAAATGTAGACCTCTGTATGTACTCTGAGAAAAGCGTTGGGTGGCCTTCCAAAGCTTTTAAATGTAAAAGAAAGAGTAATAGAATTAAGAATAGAGTCTGATATGATGTGGATTTTAAGGCTTTTTAAAGCAGAAAATACATCTTCTGTCCAGTGGGACACTACAGAATTAAAAATAAGAGAAGACTGGAATCTCATGTACAAGTTAGAGCCTTGTGGTCCACATGACTGGCACATCAGTCCTGAATAGCGGTTTCCCTCACCTTACCAATTTCTGAAGGGCAACCACCACATCCACATACAAATCAGAGGTGGTACAGTTGAGATCTAACAACCCTTCAATAGAGCGTTCTTATTTGCTAGCAGAACCAGCTAAATACTCTTTTTTTTCTCCTTACTCTATATTGGCTTAACTTATTTTTATTGCTTTTTGCTCTGCGGTCCTTGTGTTTTGTTTCCTTGTGCCTGGCAGAACTCTTATGGCATGATGATTCCCTCGAGCGTGACTTTGCTGTTGCAGACATGCTACTGTTGTCTGATCTGACTTTAGGCTTTAGAACAACGTGGTTGTTTTCCTCATGGAAATGATACAATGAAATACGTGTCATCAAATCTCTAGAATCTGTGCAGTTTGATGTGTTATGCTCATAAAAAGAAGATTTGAAGAAGATATTCTTCAAATATACCAGTTGGTTTATAAGGGTAACAGGCATATTCTAAGTGCATTGCTCCCTGAACTAGAAAGGAGAAACATAAAATCAAATGGCTTTTCGGTGAGATGTTGCGTTGTGCCTGCGACGTGAGCTTAGTTTTGGAAGTATAAAGATTCGGAGTTTGCTTATTTTATGGCCTCTGTAATCACATAGGAAACTGCTACTTGTTTATGTGCTGATTCCTATTGCCAGGTAGGCAGTTTCTTCTCAATTCTAAATGAAAGAACATCTTGTTCTTTCTGTTCCAGTGCACAGTACCCACATGCTCATTTGCATTTCTAGGTGCTCATTATAATTTACAAAACAAAAAAGATTTCTGTTTTGCATAGCTAGTTTTCATAAATATCAATAAAAAGAGCCAAAGCTGTCAAAATTCATCCTTTTGGCAACCTCCCACAATTGTGCCAAAGGAAAAAGTAAGGCTTGAAAACCCATCAAGGGATAATAACAATGAGAAATCAGAACTTTTTGAAATCTTTAACATTCTTACGAGGAACCAGATACGAGATACGTAAGTTTATATAGTCTGAATAATTTCTCCGTGACTTCAATCGAAAAAGAGAATGCGAAGAGTTGTAGCATAAACGTAATGATGATATGGACAATTAATTTGTATTAGTGAGCGATTTGAGAAAATTTTGGGGTATTGTTCCTGCGTATGCACAGTCTTCAGAAATCGTTACCTACTTTGCCTTGCCCCCCTGCATAGATATGCTGCTGCCTTTGGCCAGTTATCCAAACCCTCCGTAACTAGATTGCTAGCCTAGCTAGAGATTGTAGCACAGGAGTGAAACGTTTGCCATTTTGTGGCCGACTCAATCTGACCACAGATAAAGTCACCCCCAAGGAAGCCATATTCTGTTCATACTGGAAATTACAGCCACTACCTTGGCGAAGTTTGTTTCTACTCTCACCTGTTTGCAATGGCCTATAATTTTACAGCCAGAGACTTTCCTTCTAGGGTATGTTTATCCAAGAAAGCACATAGACAGTAACCAAGGGTGTGGATTTACTGCATGTAATTACCGTCTATTAAAATCTTAAGTGCATATTTTCGGCGCGCTGTGACATGAAGTGAACAGTGCTCCACAGAATCGTTCTTAGTGCGCGTTGATGCCATATGCACGCAATGCCGGCATGGTGAATGCGTGCCAGAGCTTCCCACCTGCTGTAGTAATTTCCTGTGGAGATCAGAAGTTAGTCTTCCCCAGGAGCGACATTTAGCTGAGAGTTTTTGCTCTCAAAAGCTGATCAGCAATTTTCGGGGAGCGAGAACAAAGGTCGCTACAGAACTTCCATTGTTTTACCAAGTTTGGAGATCATTTTTGAACAGATAGTCAGTTCAAATGAGCAAAGGCATAAAAGTAAACATTCGGTTATAGAAATAGTTTTATTCACAGAAGTGGTCTTTTCAAAACAGATTTTTGACTTACAAGCCTTTTCCTTTCCTCTTAACATTTTTAATTAACTCTTGCTCAGGAGACTTTCCTTCTAGGGTATGTTTATCCAAGAAAGCACATAGACAGTAACCAAGGGTGTGGATTTACTGCATGTAATTACCGTCTATTAAAATCTTAAGTGCATATTTTCGGCGCGCTGTGACATGAAGTGAACAGTGCTCCACAGAATCGTTCTTAGTGCGCGTTGATGCCATATGCACGCAATGCCGGCATGGTGAATGCGTGCCAGAGCTTCCCACCTGCTGTAGTAATTTCCTGTGGAGATCAGAAGTTAGTCTTCCCCAGGAGCGACATTTAGCTGAGAGTTTTTGCTCTCAAAAGCTGATCAGCAATTTTCGGGGAGCGAGAACAAAGGTCGCTACAGAACTTCCATTGTTTTACCAAGTTTGGAGATCATTTTTGAACAGATAGTCAGTTCAAATGAGCAAAGGCATAAAAGTAAACATTCGGTTATAGAAATAGTTTTATTCACAGAAGTGGTCTTTTCAAAACAGATTTTTGACTTACAAGCCTTTTCCTTTCCTCTTAACATTTTTAATTAACTGTCTTGCTCAGTTAATGGAATTTGAGCCTACGGAATTTGCACTGTAGCTAGTAACCCAGACTCCAAAAGCAAACAAACTATCTCCACTAAGGTGCCTATTTTCAAAAATCACTTTTTACAGACCTCCCAGGAGCGGGCAGTAAGAGATGTCCGTGCCAGTCACTCAGCACAGTTGCTCCTCTGTAAGGCCGCTTCACTTTTTTTCATTTTGGGCATTACAGTAAAGAACCTTCTCCCTTCCCCATCTTTATCTCACTGCATGCCAGGACTTACCACGCGTGTGTAGAGGTCCAGCATCTCCTGGAAGCGCTGGATTTACTGCCTGCGCGCACACTGCTCATGCCTTGGCCATCTCCCTGCTGCGTGACGGAGGCAGCGGGCCGTGAGGAGTCCTGAGGGGCCCCTCCAAAGGGAGCGGTTGGGAGGGGTCCGCTGACAGCTCAGGGCTCATCTGGCCTGCATCCCACTCGGCGAGCACTCACAAATGATCCCCTGGGACTCAATGTCGCCGGGCACGAGCGCAAGCCAAACTGCTTACCCGGGGAGGCTGTCAGACTGAGCTCTCCTGCCGTAACGCTCAGGCCCTGCCCTGGAGTCAGGCCTCCGCTCTTGATTCTGTCTCTCTGTTTTGGCTGACTTGGGTCAGGTCGGTTCCTATGCTTTTTCCTACGTAAGCGTGTGCAAACAGGCTTTAAAACTCAGGCCGTGCTGTAACCTGGCTGGCTATGATCAAATGTATGGCTACATTCGTGCGATGCGACGCTCGAGCTAATGTTCTTTGCCTATCACTCACGCAGGTCTGTTTGTATAGACGTGGCCTTAGTTCTCCCTCCAAAAAGTGGAGACAGTGATATGAACCATTTCTTGTTAGGGTTAACAAATATACTAATGAACAGCAAGGTAGATTATCTAGACACTACAATTATCATCATTATATGTTGGACTTTTAAGAATGGCAGAAGGTACCAGACGGTAACCGCTAACTCTCGTTTGATAGCGAGAGGGAATTAGGGAGAGGGAGATCCAATAGCCCTGAACTACTAAACAAAAAGGCTTATCTGGCCAATGCCTGCTTTCAGTACTTCAGGATTTCTGCCAGTTCATGTGTGAAAATGTATGTACTCGGCATGAACCTAATACAATTTTCCACACGGATCGGTAAGATCTTCATACGTACTTTCCTGATCTCTTAGTACTTACCCAAGCAGTGACAACATTTCCTTACATGTAGAGAGGAGTGGAAGATATGTGCCTCTTTATTCTCTAGCTACTTTCCATCTCTCATCTCTTGCCAAGCCTGTCATTTTGTAATATGTAACCTAGACACTGATACCGGGCAGCACACATAAAATATGTGTTGAACTGTATCGGTTATAATATGCATAATTATCTGGAATCTACCTCCTTCGTGATCTGCGGAGGTATACTGAAATAATACAGAGCCTAAAATAAATCTTGTACAGAAGAGCAGAGTAGCTAACCGGTGACTTTTCCCCCTAAGTTAATCTTTCTTTTCTTCCTAAGTAACTGCACCGTATGAAGGGCTGCCTCTATTCAGTCCAGAGACTGCTGTATTTCAAGGATGAGTGAGGTAATCGCTCTATATAATCTGTAAATTATTTGGTCATGTTCTGCCAAACCCAATCTGGCGAAGGTAGGACTTTTCTATCTTCATGTTTTATGAAACTCTGCCTAAGCTGCTGAGGATACTTTGGTGTAACATAAATATTTACAATACTATCGAGAATATTCCCCTTCTTTTCCCCTCCATTTGTCTCAACCCTGCAAACACACTGTATTGCGCAGAGGGGCTGGCAACAGTTATGCATATTGTTTACTCAAGCTTTGCTTTCAGTGCTGGCTTTGAATGAGAAAGGTTGTCCTAGTAGGCATCTTGTCTGTTATAACTACTAGACACAAATACTGGATAAAAACCCTAAGCTTGAAAGATAACTTTTTTTAAATTATTTATTTAGCCTGTTCTTCTTCCTAGCACACATACTAATATTTGTCACAGTTGGACGACGTAAGTGGAAGCAATTTGACCTGACAGTTCTCAAATGGAACACTCTTCTAACATACCCAGTGGCCCCAAGCTCTCCCTCTCCTGGTAAAACAGTCCAGTTATCTCCCAGATAATGAGGTCTCACCCAATGGTGCCAGTATTACACTCTAAGTGACTTTATAGAGCAGAATTCTATAAAAGAAATCCAGCTGGGTAGCAGAACTTGGTACCTTTATAGGCACTGAATCATTTTATCTCTTAGGGGTTATTTTCTTTGTTGGATTTTATGGGTTTGGCAGCCTTTAAATCTGTTGATGCAGTCTTCTGTCTTACAGAAATGCTAATGAAACCTGGTTCCAATAAACAAATACAATGACAAGAAAGAGCTTCCAACTTAACTACTCAAGCAATGTAATTGTTTGTTTAAGTGCAAGACGCAAAGTGTGGGTTATGGAGAAGAGAGAGTCATCAGGCAAAGTGACATTCTCAGCAATGATTTGGAAGCAAACATTGAGTCGTTGCTGATAAAATAGGCTAATGATAT